>NW_016909622.1:1430-45451 GCF_001483705.2 Eufriesea mexicana
ATTAGGGGAAAGAAAAACGTTGAAACCCATTTAATCGCTATGTATATCGGAAAAGTCAAAGCTACTCAAGCCTAACTCAAGCCAACAGAACATAACCACACATAGGCTGACTTAACATAACGTGCCGCGACCGCTATTGTTGCCCTCCCCAGAGCCAAGCAGCACATACTAGAGCACAATAGAGCGCAGAAATCCGCCGAATAGCAATGTACATCACAAAAGTTAAAGCTACCCTGACAAGACTTAGCCTGACACAACTTCGCCGAACGCAACATGACACAATTTGACGTGCAGGGGCCACTGTTGCTGTCACGACCACTATTGCTAATCACCCAAGAGCCAAGCCGAACACATTAGCAGAGAGTACAACGCAGAAATTCGTATAATCGCAGTGCATATCAGAAAAGTCAAAGCTACCCAAACCTATCCGGAACCAACAAAACATAACCAAACATAGCATATATAAACCTATCGTGCCGAGACCGAAATTGCTGCCCTCCCCAGGGCCGAGCAGGACATGCTAGAGCACTGTAGAGCGCAGAAATGCACCGAGTAGCAGTGTATAGCATGAAAATCAAAGCTATCCTATCCTACTCTAACCAAACGTAGCATAAGCGAACGTAGCATAACTCAACCTAATGTGCCGAAACCAGTACCTCTGGTATCCTCAGAGACGAGCAGACTTTATGAGGGCAATGTAAAGCGCAGAAATGCATCGAATAGCAGTGTATAGTACAGAAGTCAACGCTACCCTGTCCTAACCCAATCAAAAGTAACACACACAAACGCAGACACACTCACACAAATGTGACCCGACAGCTATTGCTGGTCTACACACAGCAAAGCGGAAAATAATACAGGAGAGTAGAGCGCGGAAATCGTTGGAATCGCTGTGACTAACGGAAAGGTCGAAGCTGCCCAAACCTAGCCAAGACTAGCGTAACCGAACCAAACGTAACAAATCAAAAACTAACGTGACGGGACCGCAATTACTGGCATTCACATAGCCAAGCAGAACATGCTGGAGCACTGTAGAGAGCAGAATTCCGCCGAATTGCAGTGTATAGCACAAAAGTCAAAGCTAACACACCCTAACATAGCCAAACGTAACACAACTGAACGTAGCCTATCTCAACTCAACCAGCCTAGACCGCCATTGGTTGCGTCCCAATAACCAAGCAGAATATACTAGACCTACGTCGAGTTCAGTAATTCGCCCCATTTCAGCGTGTAGCACAAAAGTCAAGGATATCCCAACGCAACATGTCCTAATCGACCCTAACCGAGCGTAACCTAACTAAACATGACATGCCGAGAATAAAGTTGCTGTCCTCATCAGACGAAAGCAGAGCATGCTAGAGCGTTCTAGAGCGCAGTGGTGCACCGAATAGCGGTGTATAGCATAACAGTAAAATCTATACTATCCTAACATAGCCAAATTTACTATAACCAAACGTTGCCTATCTCAACTTATCGTGCCGAGAACACTATTGCCAGCATCCCCAAAGCCAAGCAGAGTATGCGACAGCACAGTAGAGCGCAGAAGTCCACCGAACAACCGTTTATGCCACGAAAGTCAAAGCAATCCATACCTAACCGATACTAATGTAACATAGTCGAACGTAGCATAGCTGAAACAATCGAACTGAGACCGCTATTACTGGCATACGCCGAGTAGTGCAGAATGTAGCACAGAAATGTAGAGCATAGAATACCACCGAATAGCGCCGTACAGGGCAAACGTCTAGGCTATACTATCCTAAGATGACCAACCGCAGCACTACCAAACCTAGCCTAGCGCAACCTCTCGAGGCACCACCACACCTGCTGGCCCCGCAGAGTCGAGCAGAGTGTAGTAGGGCGCAATAGGGTGCAGAAAGACACCAAATATCAGTGCATAGCACAATAGTCGAAGACACCCTGACCAAACCTGACCGAACCAAACCAAGCGAAACGTAACGTAACTCAACCGAACGTGCGGCGAACACTATTGCCGGCCTCCTCAGAGCCATGCAGAACCTATTAGAGCAGAGTAGATCGCTGGAATCCATAGAAACACAGTGTAGAGCAGAAAAGACAATGGTACCCGAACCTCACCAAAACCAACATATCCTAACATGACATTGCAAGACACAACATAACACGCGGCGACCACAGTTGCTGGCTTCCCGAGAGCCCAGCAGGGTATAGTAGAGAAACGTGGAATGCAGGCATCCACCGAATAGCAGTGTATAACACAAAAGTCAAAGCTACCCTCTCGTAACCTTACCAATCGTAACACACACGAACGTAACCAACCTCAACCTAACGTGCCGCGGCCATTATTGCTGACCTCCACCTAGCCAAGCAGAACACATTAGTGTAGGGTACAAGGCAGAAATCCATAGAACAACACTGTATATTAGAAGAGTAAAAGGTACACAAACCTATCCCAAGCCAACAGGGAACGGACGAACATAACCTGACAATACATAACGTGTCTAGACAACAATCCCTGGCCTTGCCAGTGCCAAACCGAAAATATCTGAGCCCTGTAGGACGCAGAAATCCAGCTAATAGCAGAATATGGCACTAAAGTCAAAGACATCATCTCTTAACCTAACATACTGTAACATAAACGAGCGTAACATAACTCAACCTAACGTTCCGGGCCGACTGTTGCTGTCCCCACGAGAGCCAATCAGAACCCATTAGTGTTGAGTAGAACGGACCTGTCCATAAAATAGCAGTGTATACCGGGAAAGTCAAGGCAACCCTAACATAACCGAAACCAACAGAACATTGGAAAACATAGCATAACTCAGACTAATGTGCCGAGACCGCTATTGCTGCCCTCCCCAGAGCCAAGCAGGACATACTACAGCACAGTAGAGCGCAGAGATCCACCAGATAGCCGTGCGAAGCACGAAAGTTAATGATATCCTAACCAAACTTAGCCTAACCCAACCCATCCGAACGTAACCTGACTCAACATAACGTGTCGAGGCCACTATTGGTGGCCTTCCCAGAGCCAAGCTGAAAACATTACAGCACTCTAGGGCGCAGAAGTACACGTAAGAGCAGACTATAACACTAAAGTCGAAGCCATCCTCTCGTAACCTAACCAACCGTATCATCACAAACGTACCTTGACTCACCATAACGTGCCGAGACCATTATTCCTGGCTTCCCCAGAGCCAAGCCGAAAATATTAGAACACTGTAGGGCGCAGGAATCCACCTAATAGTAGACTATAGCACTAAAGTCCTAGCTATCTGCTCCTAACATAGAGAATCGTAACACATCCGAATGTACCCTAGCTTACACTATGTTGCCGCGACCACCCTTACTGGCCTCCCCAGAGACTGGCATGAAATACTATAGCGCAGTAGAGCACAGACATCCACCGAATCGCAATGTACAGCGCAAAAGTTGGAGCTACCCTGACTAAACTTAGCCTATCCCAATCCAACCGAACGTTACCTGACTCAACATGACGCGACAATACCTTCATTCCTCGCCTTTCCAGAGGCAAGCTGAAAATATTAAAGCACTGTAGGGAGCAGAAACCCACCTAACAGCAGACTGTATCACTAATGTCAAAGCCATCGCCTCCTAACCTGACCAAACGTAACATAACCAAACGTAACCTAGCTCAACCTAATCTACCGCTACCACTATAGCTGACATCCCTAGAACGAAGCAGAACACATTAGTGTAGCGTAGGCCGAAGAAATCCATAGAATCGCATTTCATGTCGGAAATGTCAGAGATACCCGAACCTAACCTAACCTAACCAAATACAACCTAACTTATTCTGACTGAACCTAACTTGCGGCAAACACTATTTCTGGCCTTCATGGAGCCGAGCAGAGTATAACAGAGCACAGTAGAGCACGGAAGCCCACCGAATGACAGAATACAGCACGAAAGACAAATATATTCAGGCATAACCAAAGCAAATGTGACCTGACCATAGGTAGCCTTACTCTACATAACGTACCAGGACCATTATTACTGGACTCCCCAGAGGCGAGCAGAAAATAGTAGAGCGATGTAGAGCATAGAAATCCACCGAATAGCAGTCGATAGAGCAAAAGGCTTCTCTATCCTGCCTAACCTAACCAAACGTAGTGTAGATAAACTTAACTAAACCTAACGGGCCGTGTTCACTACCACTGGCCTCTCCATCGCCATGCAGAGCGTACTAGAGGAGACGAGCCCTCCGATATATATAGGAACGCAGGCTATAGCAGAAAAGTCAAAGCTACTCATATCTGACCCACACAAATATTACTTAACTAAGCGTGACCTAGCACAAACTAACGTGCCGCGAAATCTGTTTCTGGCCCCCTCAGAGCAAATCAGGGCACATAAGGTCGCAGTAGAGCGCAGAAGTCCGCCGCACGTCAGTGTGTAGCACAAAAGTCAAAGAAATCCCACCCTATCCAAGGCAAACGTAACATAACCAAACGTTACTCATATCAACCTAACGTGGCGGTACCACTATTGCTGGCCTCCCCAGAGCCAAGCCGTATATACTAGGAAACAGTAGAGTGCAGAAAGCCACCAGGTAGCAGTGCATACCAATAAGGTCAAACGTATCTTTACCTAACCTAACAAAGCGTAACTTATCCGAACGCAGCGTAACCATGCCAACCGTGCCAGGAACGCCATTGATGGCCTCCCCAGAATCGAATGGAGTATAGTAGAGCAAGGAGGAGCGCGGTAATCCACCGGACAGAAGTGTGCAGCGCAAAAGTCGAGGCTTTCACGTCCTAACCTAGCCAAACCTAACCAAACCAACATAATATGACTCAACATATCGTGCCGCGACCACTATTGCTGGCCTACCCATGGCCATGAAGGACATATTAGAGGAGAGTAGGGCGCGGGAATCCATAGAATCACAGCGTATAGCAGAAAAATCAAAGCTATCCAAACTTTACCAATGGTAATGTAAACAAACCAAACGTAATCAAACTCACATGCCGCGGCCACAATTTCTGGTCTCGCCTGAGCCAAGCAGATCATACTAAATACCCATGGCCATGAAGGACATATTAGAGGAGAGTAGGGCGCGGGAATCCATAGAATCGCAGCGTATAGCAGAAAAATCAAAGCTATCCAAACTTTACCAATGGTAATGTAAACAAACCAAACGTAATCAAACTCACATGCCGCGGCCACAATTTCTGGTCTCGCCTGAGCCAAGCAGATCATACTAGAGCACAGTAGAGCGCGGAAATTCAACGTAGAGCAGTGTATAGCACAAGAGTCAAAGCTACCATATCCTAACCTGACCAAACGTAACTTAACCAAACGTAGCCTATACCAACCCAACTTGCCGAGACCACTATTACAGGCGTCCCCAGAGTCGTGCAGTGAACAGTAGAGCAATGTAGAGCGAAGAAAGCCGCCAAATAGCGGTGTATAGCATAACAGCGAAAGCTGCCCTATCATAACCTAACCAAACCTAACGTAACCGAACGTTATACGTCTCAAGCAAAGTGCCGAGACCACTGTTTCTGGCCTTCCCAGAGCCGGGCAGAGCACACTAGAGCGCAGCAGAGCGCAGAAGTCTACAGAACAGCAGCCTATACCACGAAAGTCAAAGCAATTCAAACCCAAGCGAAACCAACATAACATAACCAAACGTAGCCAAACTCAACCTAACTTGCTGAGAGAGCTATTTCTGTCCTCCCGAGAGCCAAGCTGAACATACTCGAGAACAGTGGAGCGCCGAAATGCACCGAACAACTGCTTATACCACGAAAGGCGAAGCAATCCAAACCTAAACAAGACAAACATACCCTAACCTTACGTAGCCTAACTCAACCTACCGGGCCGAGACCACTACTATTGGCCTCCCGAGCGTCGAGCAGAGTATATTAGAGCAGTGTATACTAGAGCAGAGTAGAGCACAGTAGTCGAACGCATTGCAGTCTGTGGTACAAAAGTCAAAGAGATCATATGCTATCCTTACCTAACTTAACCTGCCTAACAAAACATTACGCGAGGGGAATACCATTGGTGGCCTCCCCATCGCCCAGCAGATCATATTAGAGGAGAGTAGCGCGTTGAAGTCCATAGACTGGCAGTATGTAGCACAAAAGTCGAAGACACGTTAACCTAGCCTGCCCTAAGCTAACCTAACCAAACGTAGCCTAACTCAACATAACGTGTCGACACTACCATTGCTGCCATCCCCAGCGAAATGCAGAGATTATTAGCGCAGCGTAGGGCGCAGAAATCCAGAGAGAAGCAGCGTATAGCGCAAAAGAAGCAGCTATCCTAACCAAACTTAATGCATCTCAACCTATCGTGCCGCGATCACAATTCCTGGTGTCCACAGAGGCAAGAAGAATGTGATACAGCACACTAGGACGCAGAAATTCACTGAGCAAGAACGTATTGCGCAAAGGTCAAAGCTATCCTCTCCTAACCCAACCAATCGACACATAACCAAACGTAGCCTAACTCAACCTAACGTGCGGCTATCACTATTTCCGGCCTCCCCTGGGTCTAGCACATTAGAGTAGAGCAAAGTGGAGGGCAGGAAAGAGCGCAGCAGAGCGCAGAAGTCTACAGAACAGCAGCCTATACCACGAAAGTCAAAGCAATTCAAACCCAAGCGAAACCAACATAACATAACCAAACGTAGCCAAACTCAACCTAACTTGCTGAGAGAGCTATTTCTGTCCTCCCGAGAGCCAAGCTGAACATACTCGAGAACAGTGGAGCGCCGAAATGCACCGAACAACTGCTTATACCACGAAAGGCGAAGCAATCCAAACCTAAACAAGACAAACATACCCTAACCTTACGTAGCCTAACTCAACCTACCGGGCCGAGACCACTACTATTGGCCTCCCGAGCGTCGAGCAGAGTATATTAGTGCAGTGTATACTAGAGCAGAGTAGAGCACAGTAGTCGAACGCATTGCAGTCTGTGGTACAAAAGTCAAAGAGATCATATGCTATCCTTACCTAACTTAACCTGCCTAACAAAACATTACGCGAGGGGAATACCATTGGTGGCCTCCCCATCGCCCAGCAGATCATATTAGAGGAGAGTAGCGCGTTGAAGTCCATAGACTGGCAGTATGTAGCACAAAAGTCGAAGACACGTTAACCTAGCCTGCCCTAAGCTAACCTAACCAAACGTAGCCTAACTCAACATAACGTGTCGACACTACCATTGCTGCCATCCCCAGCGAAATGCAGAGATTATTAGCGCAGCGTAGGGCGCAGAAATCCAGAGAGAAGCAGCGTATAGCGCAAAAGAAGCAGCTATCCTAACCAAACTTAATGCATCTCAACCTATCGTGCCGCGATCACAATTCCTGGTGTCCACAGAGGCAAGAAGAATGTGATACAGCACACTAGGACGCAGAAATTCACTGAGCAAGAACGTATTGCGCAAAGGTCAAAGCTATCCTCTCCTAACCCAACCAATCGACACATAACCAAACGTAGCCTAACTCAACCTAACGTGCGGCTATCACTATTTCCGGCCTCCCCTGGGTCTAGCACATTAGAGTAGAGCAAAGTGGAGGGCAGGAAGAATACCAGCGTATGGCACAAAAGGCAAAGATATTCTAACCTGACCAGACATAACCTAACCTAAGCAAACGTTAAGTAACTAAACCTAACGTGCCGCGACCACTGTTGCTGGCCTCCGGATTGTCGCGCAGAGTATAGTAAATCCATGTAGAGCGCTGGAATCCGCCGAATTGCATTGTACAGCACAAAAATCAAAACTGTGCCGTCCTCACCTAACATAACCTATCCTAACCAAACGCCATCTAATACAACCGAATGTGCCGCGACCACTATTGCTTGCATCCCTGGCAATGCAAAGCATATTACAGGAGAGTAGGGCGCAGATATCCATTTAACCGCAGTGCATGGCAGAAAAATCAAAGCTATCCTAACATTACCCATGCCAACGTAAACTAACCGAACGTAACCTAACCCAACCTGGTATGCCGCGGCCACAATTTCTGGTATCCCCAGAGCCAAGCAGAACATATTAGAGGAGAGCAGGGCGCAGAAATCAACAGAATGGCAGTGTGCAGCAGAAAAGTCAAAGACACCCAGACCAAACACAAACTAACATAACCGGACCAAACGTAACCTAACCCAACCTAACTCGCCGTGGCCGCTATCTCGAGCATTCCCAGATCTAGGCAGGGAATATTAGATAAAAGTAGATCTCAGGAATCCACCGAATAGGAAGGTACTGCGCTAATGTCAAAGCTGTCCTGTCCTAACCTAACGAAGCGTAACATGATCGAACGCAGCCTGACGAAACCTAACGGGACGAGAGCACTATTCCTGGTGCCCACAGGGACAAGAAGAGTGTGACAGCGCTCAGAATGGCGTAGAAGTCCATAGGGTAGCAGTGCGTGGCACAAAAGTCAAAGATAACCTAACTTAAAACAACGTAACCTAACATAATCAAACGTAATATACCTCAACCTAACGTGCGGCGAACACTACTGCTGGCATCCAGATAGTCGGACAGAGTATAGTAGACCAATGCATGGCGTAGGTATCCACCGTGTCGCAGTGTACAGCACAAAAGTAAAGCTGCCCTCGCCTAACCAAATCAAACGTAACATAACCAATCGCAACATAACTGAAACTATCGTACCGAGATCAATACTGCTGGCATCTACATAGCCAAGCAGAGTAAGCCAGAGCAAAGCAGATAGCAGAAATCCTCCGATTAGTACTGTACAGCACAAAAGTCTATGCTATCCTATCCTAAGCTAACCTAACGTAATATAGCCAAACGCAACCTGACACAGATTAACCTGCAGAGACCAATACTGATGGCCTCCCCAGAACCAAGCGGAACATATTACAGCGCAGTATAGCGGAGATATCCACCGAAAAGCACTATGAAGCACAAGAGTCATAGGTACTCTATCCTAACCTAGCATATCGTAACACTACCGAACATAACAAAACTCAACCAAAAGTGCCGCCACCGCAATTGCCCCCCCCCTCCCCCTCCCCCCAGATCCAAGCAGAACAAGTTAGAGGAGAGTTGATCGGAGAAATCCATAGAATCGCAGTGCATAACACAGCAGTCGAAGCTATCCTATCCTAACATAACTGAATGTAACATAAACGGACCTAGCTGAACCCAACCTATCGTGCCGAGGTTATTATTGCTTGAAAAGCACAGCAGAATACACTAGAGCATAGTGGAACGCAGATATCCACTGAACAACACTGTGTACCACGTAGTCCTTAGCTACCCGACCCTAACCCAGACTTACATAACCTAATCAACATAGCCTAACTCAAACTAACGTGCCGAGATCACTATTACTGTCGATCCCAGTATCGAGCAGAGTAAAGTAGAGCGCAGTAGAACGCAGAAAGCCACTAAATAGCAATGTATATCTCAATAGTCAAAGATACCCTGACCTAACCTGGCCAAACCTTACCTAACCAAGCATAGAATAGCAAAACCTAACGTGCCGCGACCACTATTGCAAGCCTCCCCTGAGCCTGGCAGGATATATTAGAGCAGAGTAGAGCGCTGCATTCCACCGAGTAGAACCGCATAACATAAGAGTCAAAGCAACCATACCCAAACGCAACCTAACCTATCCTAGCCAAACGTAGCCTAACTGAAAGTGACGTGCCGAGCTCACTGTTGCTGTCGTCCCCAGTGTTGAGCAGCGAATAGTATAGCACAGTACGGCACAGAAATCCGTAGAATATCAGTTTTGAGCTCATCTGTCAAAGCTATACCAACCTAGCCAGACCAAACCTAACCCAACCGAACGTAATCTAACTCCACCTAGCGTGCCGGGACAAGTACTACTCGCCCCCACAGAGCCAAGCAGAGCATAATAGAGGAAAGTTGTGCGCCGGAATCCATGGAATCGCTGCGTATAGCAGAAAAATCGAAGCTATCCAAACCTAACCAAAGGTAATATAACATCGCCAAATGTACACTATTTCTACCTAACCTGCCGAGACCGCTGTTACAGGCTTCCCCGGAGCCAAGCAGGGCATACTAGAACATAGCAGAGCGCAGAAATCTACCGAGTAGCGGTGTATATCATAAGAGCCGTAGCTATCCTCTCCTATCCTTACCAAAGATAGCATAACCAAACGTAGCCTATCTCCACCTAACGTGACGAGACCACCATTGCTGGCCTACCCAGAGCCAAGCAGAACATACTAGAGAACAGTAGAGTGCAAAAATGCACCGAACAACAGTTTACAAAACGAAAGTCGAAGCTATCCAATCCTAACCCAAACTAACGTAACCTAACCGAACATAGCCTAACCCAAACTGACGCGCCGAGGCAACCATTACTGTCCTCCACAGAGTAGAACGGGGTGTAGTAGAGCACAGTAGAGCATAGAAACACAGCAAATAGCAATGTATACCGCGAAAGTCAAGGATTACATTGCCCATCCGAACATACGTAAACGAATCCTAACGAGCTGAGACGTCTACTACTGGCCTCCCGAGAACCAATCAGAACATATTACAGCACAGTAGAGCGGACAAATCCGCCGAAAAGCAGTTTGTAGCAAAAGAGTCAAAGGTACCTTATCCTAACGTAGCAAATCGTAACACAGATGAACATTACCAAAACTCAACCAAACGTGCCGCCAACGCAACTTCTGCCCCCCCCCCCAACCAAGCAGAACGTGTTAGAGGAGAGTAGATCGCAAATATTTGTAGAATCGCAGTGTACAGCAGAGAAGTCCAAGATACACGGACCTAACCAAAACTAACATACCCTAACCTGACATCGCAGGCTCAACATAACGTGCCGCGGGCATTACTGCTGGCCTCCACAGGCCCAAGTAGATCACAGTGTGGCAGAGTAGAGCACAGGTGTCCACCGAATAACAGTGGATAGCGCAAAAGTCATAACTATACCCTCCTAAGCTGACTAAACGCAACGTATCCAAACGTAAAGTGCCATAACCTGTGGTGCCACGACCACCATTGCTGGCCTCACGGGAACCAAGCGGATCACAGCAGAGCAATGTACGACGTTGAAATTCACAGAATAGCATTGCATCGCATAATCGTCAAAGCAATCCCAACCCAACATATCCAACCTCAGCCTAACCAAACCTAACATAAACCATACTTACCCGACGCGACCACAGTTTCTAGCGTTTCCAGACCTAAGCAGATGGCGGCACCGCGCAGTAGAGCCCAGGAGCCTACAGAATAGCAGTTTGTATCATAAGAGCCGAACCAACCCAAACTTAACGCATCGGAACCTAGCCTAATCTAACGTATACTAGCTCAAGCAAACGTGACGCAGCCAACACAGCTAGCCTCCCGAAAGTCCAGCAGAATGTAACGGAGCAATGTAGAGCGCAGAAATTCACCCAAGGGCAGTGTATAGCACAAAAGTATTAGCTACTCTATCATAACCTAGCCAAAGGTAGAATAACCAAACGCAACATAACTCAGCCTAACGTGCGAAAGCCACTATTGCTGCCTTCCCAAGAGACAAGCAGAACATATTAGAGGACAGTAGAGAGCAGAAATCCATAGAATCGCAGTGTACAGCAGGAAAGTCACAGATATCCAAACCTGACCCAAAGAAACATAACCTAACCTAACGTAGGCAAACACAACATATCGTGCCGCGACCACTATTTCTTGCTTCCCCAGTGTCTAGCAGATTAGAGTAAAGCACATTGGAGCGTAGGTATCCACAGAATAACTGTGTACAGCACGAAAGTCAAAGCTACCCTAGCTAAATGTAGCCCAAATTAACCTAACCAAACGTAACATAATTGAACCTAACGCGCCACGATCACTATTGCTCTCATCTCGAGAGATGAGCGGGATATAGCACAGCATTGTAGGGCGCAGGTATCCACCGAATAACAGTGTATAGCACGTAAGTCATAGTTACCCTAACGAAACATAACCTAACGTAACCTAGCCAAACTTAGCAGAACCAGACCTAATATGCCGCGACCACTATTCCTGGCCTTCCCAGAGTCGAGTAGGGTATACTAGGGTAACGAAGAGCCCAGAAATCTTCCGAATAGCAACGTATAGCACAAAAGTCACAGCTATCCTATGCTAACCTGACGAAGCCTAACGCAACAAGCGAAGCCTAACTCAATCTAACGTGCCGAGACCACTATTACTGCCCTCCACATAGCCAAGGAGAACTTATTACAGTAGAGTAGGGCGCAGAAATCCGTAAAATCGAATTGCATTGCGGAAAAGTCAAAGCTGTCCAAACCTAACCCATGCAAACGTAAGCAAACCAAACGAAATCTTGCTCTGCCTTACATGTCGCGGCCTCTGTTTCTGTCCTCGCCAGAGCGAAGCAGACCATATTAGAGCACAGCAGCACGGAGAATTCCATCGAATGGGAGTGTATTGCACAAAAGTCGAAGCTATGCTCTCCTAGCATGACCAAGCGCAGTATAATTAAGCGTAACGTATCCAAATCAGGGGCCCCACGACCATAATTGCTGGTATCACTAGAGCCAAGCCGAGTAGAGCAGAGCCGTGTAGAGGACAGAAATCCACCACATAGCATTATATAGCACAGAAGTCAAAGTCATCCTGACAGAACTTATCCTAACCCAAGCCAACCAAGCGTAGCGTAGCTGAACCAAACGTGCCACGACTAGAGTTGATGTCCTGTCCAAGCCAAGTAGAGCATATTGTAGCACGGTAGAGCGCAAAAATCCACCGAATAGCAGTGTACAGCGCAAAAGTGAAAGCTGTACTATCCTAACACAACCACACCTTACTCAAACAGTACGTGGCATAGCAAAACCTAACGTGACGCGACCACCTTTCCCAGCGTCCCCAGGGCGAAGCAGAGTGTTATAGCGCTAAGTAGAGAGCAGAAGTCCAGAGGGTAGCAGTGTGTAGCACAGCAGTCAAAGACAACCCGACATAACCAAGCATAACCTAACATAACCAAACATGACGCATCTCATCCAAACGTGCCACGAGCACTATTGCGAGCCTGCACGGAGACGAGCGGAACATATTTCGGCACAGCAGTTCTCGGAAATCCACTGAATGGCAGTGTATAGCGCAAATGTTAAAGTTACTATTTCCCAGCCTAACCAACCGCAACATAACCGAACGTAGCATAGCTCAAAGTGACGTGCCTAGACCACAATTGCTGCCCTCCACAGATCCAAGCAGGGTATATTTGAGCACAGCAGAGCGCAGAAATTCACGGAACAGCAGCGTATAGGACAACGGGAAACCTATCCTGACGTAGATAGGCCTTACCTAACCGAAAACAGCATAACTCAACTTAAAGTGCCGCGACCACTAAACCTGGAGTCCCCGAAGACAAGCAGAGTATGGCAGGGCACATTGTAGCGCAGAAGTCCATAGAATAGCAGTGTGTAGAGCAAAAGTCAAAGCTATACCAACCTAACGCAGCATAACCTAGTATGACCGAACAGAACCGAACTCAACATGACGTGCCACGACCACTATTCCTATCTTCGCCGGATACAAGCAGAGTGTGATGGCGTGCAGTAGTGCGCCGAAGTCCATAGATTATCAGTGTGTAGCACAAAAGTGAACGCAATCCCAGCCTAGCCTAAAGTAACCTAATTTAACCAAACGCAAACGAACCCAACCCAACATGCCGAGAGCAATACTGCTGTCCTCCCCATAGCCAAAAAGAATATACTAGTGCACAGTAGAGCGCAGAAGTCCACCGAATGGCAGTGTATAGCACATGATTCAAAGCCATCCTATCCGAAATCAACCAAACCTAACCTAACAAAACGTAACCAAGATAAGCCAAACGTGCCACGTCCACGATTGCTGGCCTCCACAGGGACAAGCAGATAATAGTAGAGCAACGCAGAGCGCTGGTCTCGACCGAATAGCAGTGTAAAGCACGAAGGTCGGAGCCACCCTATCCTAAACAATCCGAACCTAGCCAAGCCATTCGTAACATAACTCAAACCTGCGAGCCGCGACCGCCATTACTGGCCTCCCCTGAGCCATGCAAAGCATAATAGGGCTCAGTAGAGCGCAGAAATACAACTTATATCAATGCATAGCACAAAAGTCGATGATATCCAAACTTTACCCAAACTAACGTAGCCTAACAGAACGTAGCGTAGCTCAAGTTAACGTCGCGAGGCCACTACCACTGGCCTCCCCAGAGTCAAGCAGAATACAGTAGACCAATGTAGAGCGTCGAAATCCACCGAATAGCAGTGTATAGCACAAAAGTCGAAGCTATCCTGACCTGCCAAAGCCAAACGTAACATCACCAAACGTAGCATAACAACGCCCATCGTGCCATGACCACTTTTGCAGGCCTCCTCAGAGAGAAGCACAATATACTGGAGCACAGTAGAGCGTAGAGACCCACAAAATAGCAGTGTATTGGGCAAAGGTCAATGATACCGTAACCTGACCTGTTCCAACATAACTAAATGAAACGTAGAATAACTAAAAATAACGAGCCGAAACCTCTATTGCTGGCCTCTCCAGAACTCAGCAGAACATATTATAGCACAGCAGAGCTCGGAAATCCACCGCATAGCCGTGTATAACACAAAAGTCAAAGCAAGGCTAAACAAACGTTGCCTAACCTATACCTAATCAAACGAAACATAACTCAACTTATGGTGCCACGACCGCTATGTCTGGCCTCCTCAGAGACGAGCAGGGCGTAGAAGAGCACAGTAGCATGCAGAACTCCACCGAATGACAGTGTATAACACGAAAGACTAAGGTATTCATACCTAGCCCAGACCAACGTAACCTAACCAAGCGTAGCATATCTCAGCGCAACGTGCCGCGAACATTGCTCCTCGCCTCACCAGAGTCAAGCACAATGCAGTAGAACACAGTAGATCACAGAAATATACGGAGTAACAGTTTACAGCGCGAAAGCCATAGGTACCCTATCCAAAATTAGCCTAGCTTAAATTAAACAAACGTAACATAACACTGCCAGATGTGCCGCGACCACTATTCCTCGTCCCTCCAGATTCGAGCTGAGTATAGTAGAGCAATGGAGGGCGCAGAAATCCAGCTAATAGCAGTGAAGAGCACGATAGTCAAATATAACCAAACTGAGCTTGGCATAACCTAACATAACCATACATACAGTAACACAACCTAACGTGCCGAGACCACTATTGCTTGCATCGCCACAGACAAGCAGAAAATATTGGAACAGAGTAGATTGCAGTTATACGCGCATAGCAGTGTGTAGCACAAGATACTAAACTGTCCTGTGCTGCCCTCACCAAACGTAATATATCCAAGCGTAATCCAACAAAGCCTAAGAAGACGAGACCCCTATTGCTGGCGCCCACGTACGCAAGCAGAATGCAGTAGAGCACAGTGGTGCGCAGAAATCCGCTGCAATGCGGTGAATAACACAAGGGCCGTAGGTATCGTAACTTAACCTGTCCTAACATAACCAAACAAAACGTAGAATATCTCAAAATAAGGCGCAGTGACCACTGCTCCTGGAGTCCCCAGAGCCAAGCAGAATGTAGTAGAGCACAGTAAATCACAGAAACCCGCCGAATAACCGTGTATGGCAAGAAAGTCTAAGCTATCCTAACGAAGCATAGCCAAGCCTGACCTTATCAATCTTAACATAACCCAATCTATCATGCCGTGGCCAATTTTGCTAGCCTCCCCAGAGACGAGCTGAGCATAGTAGAGCAATGTGCAGTGCAAAAATCCGCCGAATAAGAATGTGTACCACAAAAGTCGTAGATATACTATCCTGACCCGACCTAACCTAACCTAACCGAAGGCAGCATAGCACAACATAACGTGCCGTGACCACTGCTCCCAGGCTCCCCTAAGCCAAGCAGAGTGTAGCCGAGCACAGGAGGTCACAGATGTCCACCGAATAACAGTGTATAGCACGAAGGACGAGGCTAACCAAACTTAACCTAACATAACCGAACGAAGTCTGACACAACCTGACGTGCCACTACCACAATTGCGCACCTGTCCAGAGTCGGGCAGAGTATATTAGAGCAATGTAGACCGCAGAAATCCACCAAATAGCAGTTTACTGCTCACAAGTCAAAAATATCCTAACCTTGCCTTACTAACCTATCCTAACGATACGTAACCTTACTCAACCTAACGAGCCGAGACCACTATTACTGGCCACCCCAGAGCCAAGTACTGCGTATTAGAGCATATTAGACCGCAGAAATTCCGGGAATAGCAGTGTATAGCACAAAAGCCGAAGTAGCCTCTCCTAACCTAGCCAAACGCAACATATACAAACGTAACATAACTCAACTTAACAAGACGAGACCACTATTGCTGGTACTCACAGAGACGAACAGAATATACTAGAGCCCGCTAGTGCGCAGAAATTAACCGCATTCCAGCGAATGGCACAAAAGCCGTAGATATACTAGCATAACCTGATCTAACGTATCCTACTCAAACGTAGCATAACTCAACATATCGTGCAGCGAGCGCTGCTCCTGAACTCATCATATCCTAGCAGAAAATTGTGGAGCACAGTACAGCACAGAAATCCGCCGAATAACAGTGCATAGCACGAAAGTCAAAGCTACCGTGACCAAACATAGCTTGACCTTGCATAACCAAACGTGACCTAACTCAACCTAACGTGCCGCCGCCGCTATTTCTCGACCACCCAGTGCAGAGCTGAGTGTAGTAGAGCAATGTAGAGCCCGGAAATCCAACGTGGAGCAGCGTATAGCATAAAAGTCTGGGATAAAGTAACCTAACCTGGCATAACCAAGCATAACCAAACGCAGTCTAGCCCAAGGTAACGTGCAGCGAACGCTACTGATGGCCTTCGTAGAGACAAGCAGGGCATATTAGAACACGTTAGAGTCCAGAAGTACACAGAATAGCTGTGTATATCACAAATGTCAAAGTGGCCCTTCCTAACCGAGCCAATCGCAACACACACAGACGGAACACAACCCAACCTAACACGTCGTGACCGCTATTGCTGGCCATCCCAGAGCAAAGCAGAAAATACTAGAGTGCCGTAGGCCGCAGGAATACACCGAACATCATTGAATGGTACAAAAGACTCCGCTATTCTTTCCTAGCATCTCAAAGCTTGCCATATGTAAACGTAGCCTTCGCAAACCTAACGAGCCGAGGCCACTACTGCTGGCCTCCACAGTGCCAAGCGGAATATACTGGAGCTCAGTAGAGCGTTGAAATCCGCGGATAGCTGTGTATAGCACAAAAATCTTAACTATGCCATTCGAACCTCATCATACGTAACACAGCGGAACGTACCCTAACTAAACCTAACGTGCCGATACCATTATTGCAGGCATCCGCAGATAGAAGCAGAACATTCTAGAGCACAGTAGAGCGCAGAAATCCGCGGATAACAGTGTGATGCACAAATGTCAGAGAAGCCTACCCTAATCTAGTCAAACGTAACATATCCAAACGTAGCCTAACTCAACCTGTCATGACGAGACCACAATTGCTGGACACCACAGAGACAAGCAGAATGAAGTAGAGCACAGTAGAACACAGAAATCCAGCGAATAACAGTGTACAGAACAATAGGCAAAGTAGCATGTCGTAACTTATCCTAACCCAACATAACCACACGTAACGTGACAAAAACTGACGTGCCGCGAAGACTACTGCTAGTCTCACGGGAGGCAAGCAGAGTATAGCAGTGCAATGTAGAGAGCAGGAATCGAACGAATAGCAGTGTATAGCACAAAAGGCAAAGCTATCCTCTCCAAACCTATCCAATCGTAACATAACAGAACGTAACATAGCTCAACCTGACGAGCCGCGACCACTATTACTGGCTTTCCCAGAGTCTAGGAGAGTATGGAAGAGCAATGTAGTGCGTAAAAATCCACCGAATGGCAGTGTATGGGACAAAAGCCAAAGCCATCCTAAGCAAACCCAAACAAGCGTAACCTAACCAATCGTATCGTAGCGGAGCATATCATGCCACGACCGCTTTTGTTCGCCTGCCCTGAGTGTAGTAGAGCAATGAAGAGCGCAGAAATCCGTCCCATTGATGTGTAAAGCAAAAAAGTCACGTGTACCCGAAACGAACCTTACCTAACCAAACAGAACCATACGTGAGAAAACCAAATCATACGGACCTAGGCACTGTTCCTGGCCTCCCTATGGCCAAGCAGAACGTATTAGCGGAGAGTAGCGCGCAGAAGTCCATAGACTGGCAGTGTATAGCATAAAAGGCAAAGACAGCCGAACCAATCCTGCCCAAATGTAACCTGACCAAAGGTAGTATAACAAAACCTAACGTCCCGGGACCACAGCTGCTGTCATTCCCAGAGCCAGGCAGAGCATATTAGGGTACAGTAGAACGCAGAAATCCACTGAATTGTTGCGTGTAGCACAAAAGTCATAACTATCCTGTCCTACCCTAACCAAGCATAACATAAACAATCGTTCTTAACTGCGCCTAACGTGTCCAGAGCTCAATCTCTGTCCTCCACAGAGTGGAGTAGAGTATAGCAGAGCAAAGTGGGGCGCAGAAATCCACCCATGATCAGTGTGTACCATGAAAGTCAAAGCTATCTGAGCCTACCCCGTACAAACGTAGCCCAACCAGACGTAGCGTAACACAACCTAGCGTGCCGAGACCACTTTTGCTGGCATGCCAAAACCAAGCAGAGCATATTATAGCAGAGTGTAGCGCAGAAATCCGCCGAATAGCAGCGCTTAGCACAAAAGTCATTTCTTTTCTGTCCTCACGTAACCAAATGTAACGTAACTATACGTAACCAAACTCAATCTAACGGGACGCGACCACTATCGCTGGCCTCCCTATGGACAGGCAGATGAAATTACGGCACAGTAGAGCGCAGAAATCCGCCGCATTGAGGTGTAAAGCACAGAACCCAAAGCCATCCTAACCAAACGTAAACAAACGTAACCTAACCAAACGTACCATAGCACAACGTGTCGTGTCGCGTCCGCCATTGCTGGCATTCCCAGAGTCGAGCAGAGAATGTGTGGGCTGAGTAGAGCCCAGAAATCCGCCGAATAGCAGTGTACAAAGCAAAATTCAAAGCTATCCGAGCCAAATTTATCCTAACCAATAATAACCACACGTAACCTGACTCAACCCGACGTGCCACGGAGACTATTGCTCTCCTCGCGGGAGCTAAGCAGTCTATAGCAGAGCAATGTAGAACGCTGGAATCGACCGAATAGCAGCGTATTGCACAAAAGGCAAAGATATCTTCTACAAACCTATCGAATCGTAACATAACCAAACGTAGCATAACTCAACCGAACGTGCCGAGATCACTATTGTCAGCCTCTCCAGAGACATACAGAGCATACTGGAGCAGAGTAGAGCGCAGAAATCCACAGAGCAACAGCGTATGGCACAAAGATCAAAGCTATCCTTTCCTAACCTAACCAATCGACACATGCCCAAACGTAACTGATCTCCACCTTGCACGCAGCGACCAATAATGCTGGCCTCCAAAGAGTCGAGCAGAATATTGCAGAGCGCAGTGGAGCGCAGAAGGCTACCGAATAGCAGTCTACAGCTCAAAAGCCAAAGCCGTCCAAACCAAACGTAAACAAACCTATCCTAACCAAACGAAACCTAACACAGCGTATCGCGCCATGACCGCTATTGCTGATCTCCACAGAGCCGAGCAGAATATAGTAGAGCAGTGGATGGCGCAGAAATCTACCACATTGGAGTGTAAAGCACAAAAGTCAAGTATACACTAGCCCAACACGACCAAACCTAACATAGACAAACGTGAGATAACACAAACTGACCTGCCTGGTCCAATCTTGCTGGCCTCCACATAGCCAAGCAGAACATATTAACGGAACATATTAGCGCAGAAGTGTATAGACTGGCAGTGCATAGCATAAATGTCGAAGAGACTCTAACCTAGCATGCCCTATGCTACCCTAACCAAGCGTAGCATAACTCAAGCTGACGTGCGGGGACAAGCATTGCAGGAATCCTCAGAGCCAACCAGAACATACTAGAGCAGAGTAGAGCGCAGAAATCCACAGAAGAGCGGTGAATGGCACAAAAGTTGGAGCTACCCTAACCGCACATATCCTAACCTAACGTAACCACACGTAACATGGCACAACCTAACGTGCCACGACGACCATTGCTGGCAGCACGGAAGACGAGGATAGTACTGCAGAGCAATACAGAGCGCAGGAATCGATCGAATAGCAGCGTACAGCACAGAAGGTGAAGCTATCCTGACCAAACCTTAACAAACCTATCCTAACCAAACGTAACACACCTTAACCTATCGTGCTGCGAACACAATTGCTGGCGTTCACAGAGACAAGCAGATTGTGATAAAGCAGAGTAGAGCGCAGAAGTCCACCGAGTAACAGCGTATAGCACAAGGGTCAAAGCTATTCTCTCCTAACTCAACGAATCGACACATACACAAAGGCAACATAACTCAATCTAACATGCAGCGACCATTACTGCTGTCCTCCCCAGAGTCGAGCAGAGTATAGTTGTGCACAGCAGAGCGCAGAAATTCACGAAATATCCGTCCATGCCAGCAATGTAAGAGCTATTCTAGCCCAACCCGAACGGACATGTCATAACTGAACGTAACGTAACCCAACCTAACGTGCCGCGAGCGCTATTACTCACATCCTGAGGGTCTAGCAGAGTATGGAAGAGCAGTGTAGGCAGTAAAGATCCACCGAATATCTGTATACAGCACAAAATTCAAGGTTATCCTATGCTAACCGGACCAAACGCAACATAGCCGTACGTAAAGTAACACACGCTAACGTTCCTGGAACACAACTGCTAACCTCCCTAGAACCAAGCAGAATAACCTGGAGCAGAGCAGGGCACTGAAATGCGCCGCATTGAACTGTAAGGCATAAAGTGAACCTTGATATAACCTGACATAACCTAACTTCACCAAACGTGGGATATAAGAGGCCAACGTGCCTGGACCAATGTTGCTGGCCTACACATCGCCAAGCAGAACATATTAGTGGACAGTGGAGTGGAGAAGTACATAGAGAGGCAGAGTATAGCAAAAAAATCGAAGATACCGTTACCTATCCTGCCCTAAGCTAACCTATTCAAACGTAGCATAACTCAACGTAACACGCAGAGACTGCGATTGCTGGCCTCTGCAGAGTCAAGCAGCGGATATCAGAGCAATGTGGAGCGCTGAAATCCACATCATAGCAGTGTATGGCTCAATGGTGTAAGTTATCCTATCCTAACATAAGGAAACGTAATGTAAACGAACGCAAACATATCCAACCTTACGTGCCTACGCCACTATTGCTGGCCACCCCACCGCGAAGGAGAGCATGCTAAAGGAGAGTAGAGCGCAGAAGTCGAACGAGTGGCAATGAATAGCAGAAGAGAAAAACATATCCTAACACAACCCAGAAAATTCTAATCTAACAAAACTTAACCTAACCCATCCTAACGTGGCAAGGCCATAATTGTTTACGTCCACATGGCCAATCAGAATATACCGGAGCACAGCAGAGCGCAAAAATCCGCCGCAATGCAGTCTATACCAAGAAAGTCAAAGCTATCCGGACCTGTCACAAACAAACATATCCTAACCGAACGCAACATAGCTCAAACTTTCGAGCCGAAACCACTGTTGCTGGCCGCCCCAGAGCCAAGCATAGCATATTAGCCGACAGCATAGGGCAGAAACCAGCCGAATAGAAGTATATAGCACGAAAGTCAAAGCTATGGTCTACTACCCTAGCCGGACGAAGCATACCCAAACGTACCCTAACTCAAACTCAAGTGCCGAGACCACTATTGCTGGCCACCCCAGAGTCGAGCAGATTATAGTAGAGCAGAGTAGAACGCAGAAGTCCACCGAATAACAGTCTATACCAGGAAAGCAATTGCTATGCAAGCCTAACCAGTCAAACGCAACCTAACCAAACGTAACGTATTGCATCCTGACGTGCTGATACCACAATTGCCGGCCTCCCCAGAGCGAAGCAGAGCATATTAAAACACAGTAGGGCGCAGAAACCCAACGAATAGCAGTGTACAGCTCAAAAGTCGAAGCCATCATAACCATACATAGCTCAAGCTGGCCTAGCCAAACGTAACCTGACACAACCAAACGTGGAATAGCTATATCACAATAGCCGAAACAACTATGTAGGCATCCCGAGAGAAAAGCGGAACATATTAGAGCACAGTGGATCAAAGACGTCCACCGAACAGCTGTGCATATCATGTAAGTCAAAAGCATCCCAACCATACCTAGTCTAACTCAACCTAATCAAACGTAACACTACAAAACCTATCGTGAAGCGACCGCACCAGCAATTGCTGGCCACCCGAGAGTCGACCAATGCATATTAGAGCACAGTAGAGCGTAGAAATCCACCGAGAAGGACAGTATACCACAAAAGTCAAAGCAATCCAGTCCTAACCCAACGCAACCAAATCTAACAGAACGTAACCTAACTCAACTTAATATGCCGCGGCCAGAATTGCTGGCCTCCACAGAGTCTAGCAGAGCACATTAGTGGAGAGTAGAACTCAGGAATCCATAGAATCTGAGTGTTTAGCAGTAAAGTCGAGACTAACCAAACCTAACCAAAGAAAGCATAACATAGTCAAACGTATATTATCTCAACGTACTGTGCCGAGCCCACTGTTGCTGGGATCCCAAGAGCCAAGCAGAAAATACAAGAAAACAGTGAGGCGTAGAACTCGGCCGCATTGCAGCGAATATAAAAAGTGTCATATGTATCGTGACCAAACAAAGCCCACCTAACCTAACAAAACGTAACACAACACAACTTAACGTGCCGCGGCTAATACTGCTGGCGTCCCCAGAGTTAAGCGGAATATGGTAGAGGGCAGGAGGGCGCGAAGTCCGCCGAATGACAATGTATAGCAAAAAAGTCAAAGCACCCATGCCAGAACCTAGCCAAACGTAACATAACCAAACGTAACCTAACTCAAACTAACGTGTCGAGACCACCATTGCTGGCCTCAGCAGAAAGAAGAAGAATATACTAGAGCACAGTAGAGCGCAGATATCCGCGGATAGCAGTGTACAGCACAAAAGCCTAAAATATCCTCTCTTAACATAGCCAAACGTAACATGTCCAAACGTAACATGTCCAAATGTAGCCTAACTGAACCTAACATGTCTAGACCACTATTGCTGGCGTCCACAGAGCCAACCAGAATATACCAGGGCACAGCAGAGCGCAGAAATCCACCGCATAGCAGTGTATAGCGAATGAGTCGTGGGCATCCAAACCTTACGTGACCCAACCTAACCGAAACCATCGTAGCCGAATTCAAAATAACGATGCCGATACCCCTATTGCTGGCCACCACACGACCGAGCAAAACATACTACAGCACCCTTGAGCACAGAAACCCACCTAAAAGCACTGTATAACACCAAATGCAAAGCAGTGCTATCCCTATATACCCAATATTAACATAGCCAAACGTAACATAACTCAGATTAACGTGCCGCGACGCTACTGCAGGACTCCCGAGATCCAAGCTGAATGCATTAGAGAACGGCAGATCACAGAAGTCCACGTAAAGGCAATGTGTACCACAAAAGTCAAAGCCTTGCTAGTGAAACTTAACTTAGCCTAACCTAACCAAACGTAACCTAATCGAACATAACGTGCAACAACTTCTATTGCACGCCTCCCCAACGTTGAGCAAAGTGTAGAAGAGCAATGTGGAGAGCATAAATCCACCGAATAGCAGTATACAGCACAAAAGTCGAAGATATCCTGACCTTACCTGACCTAATCTAAACTAAACAGACGAAGCATAGATCAACACATCGTGCCACGACCACTGCAGCTGGCATCCACAGAACTAATCGGAATACATTACAGCACTGTATATAACAGAAATCGACCGAAAAGCAGTGTATAACGCAAAAGACAAAACTATCCCGACCACACATAACCTAACCAAACCTTGCCGAGCATAACTTAACGCAACCCAATGTGCCACAACGTCAATTTCTAGCCTCCCCAGAGCCAAGCAGAACACATTAGAGCACAGTAGAGCGCTGATGCCCACCGAATAGCTATGTATGGCACAAAAGTCTAAGCTACTCCGTCCTAGCATATCCAAACATCTCATTGGCTATCGTAGCCTAACCCAAACTGCCGCACCGAAACCACGAATGCTGGCATACCCAGGGCCATCCAGAATATAGTAGAGCAGAGTCGAGAGCAGAAATCCACGGCATTACAATGCATAGCGCAAAAGCCATAGGTATCCTAACACACCATGTCCTAACCTAACCTAACCAATTGTAGCATATCTCAAAGTGGCGTGCCGATACCACTATTGCTGGCCCTCCCAGAGCCAAGCTGTACACATTAGGGCGCATCAGAATGCTGAAATCCGCAGAATAGCTGTGTATAGCACGAAGGTCTAAGACATAATACCCAAACATATACCAGCCTTGCATAACCGAACGGAACCTAACTCAACCTATCGCACCACGACCAACATTTATGGCCTCCCCATATTCAAGGAGTGCATAGTAGATCAAGGTAGAGCGCAAGAGTCCACAGAAGAGCAGTGCATAGCACAAAAGTAATTTCTACCCTGTCCTAACCTAACCAAACCAAACATAGACAAATATTGCCCAACTCAACATAACGTGCCGAGACCACCATGACTGGCATTCTCAGAGCCATTCAGAACATGTTAGAGAACAGGAGAGCGCAGAAATCCCCCGTACAGCTGCGAACAGCGCGAAAGGCGAACATGTCCTGACGTAACGTAGCCTAACATAGCCTAAGCAAACGTAACAGATGACAGACTAACGTGCCGCGCCACTAATGCTGGCGCACGCACAGACATGCAGAATATTACAGAGCACAGTAGTCAATGGTATCCTAACCCAACCAATTCTAACCTAACGTAGTCAAATTCAATCTGCCCAAGCCTTGCGTACCGCGATCCGTATTGCTTGCCGCAGCAGAGCCAAACAGGTCATAGTGGAGTGGATTAGAGCGCTGAAAGCTATAGAATCGCAGTGTATAAAAGAAAAGTCGGAGCCATCAAAACCTAGCCATGGCTAACGTAACCTGTCCAAACGTAGCCTACCTCAACCTAACGTGCCGAGACAAATATTGCTGGTCTCCCCAGAGCCAAGCAGAACAAATTAGAGCGCAGTAGACAGTAGAAATCCGTCGAAAAGCAGTCTATAGCGCAAAAGTCAAAGTTATCGCATCCCAACCTAACGAAACGTGACAAAACCGAGCGCAACATAATCAAACCTAACTCGCCGAGACCACTATTGCTGACATCCCCATCGCCAAACACAGCATATTGGAGGACAGGAGTGCGCAAAGGTCGATAGGATGGCAGTGTATAACATAAAAGTAAAAGCCATCCTAACCTGTCCCAAACTAGCCTAACCGAACCAAACGTAATGTAACATAAACTAACGTGCCGAGAGCAGTATCGTATTGCTAGCCCTCCAAAGGCGGAACTGAACGTATCAGAGCGCGGTAGAGTGCAAATATCGGCCGAATAGCAGTGTATAGCGCAAAAGTCATAGCTACCCTAGCCTAACCTATACAAACATAGCATGACCGAACGTTACATAGCCATAACTGACGTGCCTAGACAACTATTTCTGGCCTCCACAGAGCCAAAGCGGGTTATATTAGAGGAGAGCAGAGCGCAGAAATCCATGGAATTGCAGTGCAATGCACAAAAGTCAAAGCTATGCCTACCTAACCTGACTTAACCTAACCTAACCAAACGTAGCGTAACTCAACATAACGAGCGGAAACCACTGTTGCTGTGTTTCGCAGCGCCAGGCTGACCATATTCGAGTACCTTAGATTGCAGAAATCCGCTGAGTGGCAGTGTATAGCACATAAGTGAAAGCTCTCCTCTCCTAACCTAACCAATCTCAACATACACAAGGGTAGAATATCTCAACCTGACGTGCAGCGACCACTATTGCTGGCATATTAGAGCACAGTAGGGAGCAGAAATCGAACGAGTAGAAGTGTATAGCACAAGCGTCAAAGCCATCATTACCAAACATAGCGTACCTAGCCTAGCCAATCGTAACCTAACTCAGCCTAACGTGTCACGACCACCATTCCTGGTCACCAGAGACGAGCAGCGGATAGTATGGCAATGTAAACCGCAGAAATGCATCGAATGGCGATGCTTAGCACAAATGTCAAAGGAATCCTCTACCAACGTAACCAATCGTAACATACCCAAGCATAACCTAAGTCAACCGTACGCGCCGCGACCGCTGTTGCTGGCCTCACTAGAGCCAGGCAGAACATATTATAGGAGATGGGACCGCCGAAATACACATAATCGCAGGGTACAGCAGAAAGGTGAAAGCTATCCAAACCGGACCTAGGCAAACATAACACTGCCAAACGTGACCTAACACAGCATAACCTGCCGCGGCCACAATTTGCGGCCTCCACAGATCCAAGCAGTACATGATAGAGCACAGTAGAGCGTAGGAATCGACCGCATAGCTGTGCATAGCACAAAGGACGAAGGCAACCTGACCAAACATAATCTAGCCTAACCTAACCAAACGTAACTTGCCGCGATCACTATTATGTTACATTTGCGAGATTAGGTTATGTATAGTTCCGTTAGGATAGCCATTACCTTCGTCTGTACACTGCGTTTCTATGGATTTCTGGACTTACCTCTCCCCTAACCTGAGCTGCTCGTCTCTGGGGAGGCCAGCAATAGTGGTCTCGGCACTTTAGATTGAGATATGGTACGCTTATTGCGTTACGTTTGTCTATGTTAGTATAAGATAGCTTTGACCCCTGTGCGATACACTGCTATTCGGTGGATTCCTGCGCTTTACAGTGCTCTACTACATTCTGCTTGGCCCTGGTGTGACCGGCAACAGTGGCCTCGGTAGGTTATGCTGAGATATGTTACGTTAGGTTAGGTTACGTTGGTGTGGTTTGGGTTTGGGCAGCTTTGACTTTTTCTTTATACGCTGGTATTATATGGGCTTCTGCGCTCTGCTTTCCTCTAATATGTTCTGCTCGGCTCTGGAGAGGCCAGAAATTATGGTCCCGGCACGTTACGTTAAGTTAGGCTCCGTTTGGTTAGGTTACGTTAGGTCAGTTTATGTTAGCATATCTTCCACATTTGTGCTATAAACAGCAATGGGGTGGATTTCTGGGCTCTACTGTGCTCTACTATATTCTGCTTTTCCCTTGGGTGGCCAGAAACAGCTGTCCCGGCACAATGGGTAGAGTTATGTAACGTTCGGTAATGTGAAGACTGGTACTGTTAGTATAGGGTTGTTCCGTCACTTGCGAAGTACACTGCTATTGGGTGCGTTTCTGCGTTCCACTATGCTCTGGTTTGACCTCTTCGGCCCTGGGGAGGCCAACAATTCTGTTCTCGGCTCATCAGTTTGGGATGGGATGCGTTTGGATACGCTTCGTTTGGCTATGGAAGGATAGGATGGATCTAACCTTTGCCCTATACACTGCTATTCGGTGGATTTCCGTGCCCTACTCTTCTGTAATAGGTTCTGCTGGGCTCTGGAGACGCCAGCAATATCTGTCGCGGCACGCTTGGTTGAGCTAGGTTACGTTTGGTTGTGTTATGGTTTTGCTTGGTAGTAAAGTATAGCTCTGACTTTTTTGCTATGAACTGCTATTCGGTGCATTTATGCGATCTACTGTGCTCTAGCATGTTCTACTTGGCACTCAGTAGGCCAGCAGTTATGGTATCGGCACGTTAAGTTGAGTAAAGCTACGTTCGGTTAGGTAATGCTAGGACATGTTATGCTAGGAAGTCTTCGACTTTTGTCCTACGCATTGCAATGCTGTGGATTCCTGCATCTGCTGTTCTCTAGCGTTCTCTGCTTGGCGCTGGGGAGGCTAAAAATTGTGTCTTCGGCACCTTAGGTTGGGTTCCGATAGGTTGGGATAGGATTGCTACGACTTTCGTGCTATACACTGCGATTCTATGGATTTCTGCGGCCTTCTCTCCTCTAACAATTTCTGCTTGGCTCTGGGGAGTGCAGCTATAGAGGTCTCAAAACATAAGGTTGTGTTGTGTTACGTTTAGTTACGTTACGTTTGAATATGTTAGGATAGGGTTGCTTTGGTTATTGTGCTGTTCAGTGCTATTCTGTGGTTTCTGCGCTCTACTCAGCTCTAGCATGTTCGGCTTGACTCTGGGGAGGCGATCAATAGTGGCTTCGGCACGTTATGCTGATGTGGGTTTCGTATGGTTACGTTACGTTTGGTGCGGTTAGGTACGATGGCTCTGGCTTCCGTGGTATACACTGCTTTTCGGTGGATTTCTGCACTCTGCTTTGCTCTAGTGTTTTCTCCTTTGCTCGGTGGAGACCAGCACTAATGGTCTCGGCATGCTAGTATGAGTTACGCTACGATAGGTTTGGATAGGTTAGAATAGGTACTACTATACTACTATACTACTATACTACTATACTATACTACTATACACTGCTCAACTCTGGGGAAGCCAGCAATAGTGGTCGTGGCACGATATCTTTTGTTATGTTACGTTTGATAAGGTTAGGTTAGGTAGTGTTTGGTCTCGATGGCTTCGACTTTTGTTCTGTACACAGCCTCTCGGCGGCTTTCTGCGCTCTACCGTGCTCTAGTGTATTCTGCTTGGCTCTAGGGAAGCATGCAATAGTAGCCTCGGCGCGTTAGGTTAAGTTATGTTACGTTCGGTTTTGTTACGTTAGAACAGGTTAGGACGGGCCAGCTTTTTCTTTTGTGCCATACACTGGTGTTCGGGGAATTTCTGCGCTGTACGTTGCTCGACTATACTCTGCCAGACTCTGGGGAGACCAGTAACAATCGTCGCGTCACCTTAGTTTGAGTTAGGTTACGTTCCATTCTGTTACGATTGGCTAGGTTAGGAGAGGATAGCATTGACTGTCGTGTTATTGCTCTATTCTCGTGTATTGCTCTAATACGCACTGCTTGGCACTGCGGAGGCCAGCAGTTGTGGTCGTGGCATGATAGGTAGGTTTA
The DNA here is from genome assembly GCF_001483705.2 of Eufriesea mexicana. NCBI lineage: Eukaryota > Metazoa > Arthropoda > Insecta > Hymenoptera > Apidae > Eufriesea > Eufriesea mexicana. The sequence goes on from NW_016909622.1 coordinate 30,450, forward strand.
TGATACTATTGACTATGCTACGATTGGTTAGGTAAGGATATGCTGCCTTGACTTTTGTGCTGTACACTGCCATTCCGTGGATATCTGCGCTCTGCTGTGCTCCATTACTTTCTGTTAGCGTCTGGGGAGGCCAGCAATATTGGTCTCGGCACGATAGGTTGAGCATATCTATGTTTGCGTATGCCACGATTGGTAAGGTTAGGGTAGAATAGCTTAGGCGTTTGTGCCGTACGCTGCTAGTCGGTGGACCTCTGCCACCTACACTTCTCTAATATGTTCGACCTGTCTCTTGAGTGGTCAGTGATGGTGATCTCTGCACTTTAGTTTCAGTCATGTTACGTTTTGTTCGGTTGTGTTCGAAAGACTTGGTTAGGATTTCTTTGTCTTTTTTGCTATACACTGCTGGTCAGTGGATTTGTGCACTCCACATTGCTCTAATACGCTGTGCTCGTCTCGAGGGAGGCAAGCGATTGTGGTCGTGGCTCGTTAGGTGGAGTTATGTTATGCTTGGTTAGTTTTGGTTTGGTTAAGTTTGTTCACGATGGCTTTCACTGTCGTGCTATACACTTTCATCCGGTGAATTCCTTCAGTCTACCATGCTCTACTATATTCTGCCTCGCTCTGAGGATGCCAGAAATATTGGTCTCGTCAGGTTATATTGAGTTACGCTACGTTCGGTCAGGTTTGGTTACGTCAGGTTCGGCTGGATATCATCGACTCTTGTGCTATATGCTGCTATTCGGTGGGATACTGCTCTCTGCTGTGCGCTTGTATTTTCTGCTTGCCTCTGGCTCCCCAGAGTCAGCAGTGAGCAATAGCGGTCTTATCACGCCAGGTTTGGTAAGGCCATATTTGTTTATGCTTCGTTTAGTGAGGTTAGGATAGGGTAGTTTTGGCTTCTGCGCCATACACTGCCATCCGCGGATTTCAGCGTTCTGCTGTGTTCTAATATTTTCAACCTGGCCCTGAGAATGCCTGCAATATTATTCTTAGCACGTTAGGTTGGGATTTGGTACGTTTGGTTACGTTAGGTTTTGTCTGCTTATGTTTGGATATCTTTGACTCTTCTGCTATACACAGCGGTTCTATGGATTTCGGCGCTCTATTCTCCACTAATAAGTTCTGCTTGGCTAGGCGGATACCAGCAATAGTGGTCGCGGCATGATAGGTTTTGTTAGGCAACGCTTGGTTAGGTCAGGTTTGGATATATTTGGCAAGTATGGCTTTGACTTTTGTGCTATACACTGCTACTCGACGAATTTTTGCGCTCCACTTTTCTCTAATATGTTCTGCTTGGCTCTGATTCCCAGTAACAGTGCTCTTGGCACGTTATGTTGAGTTATGTTTCGTTTCGTTAGGATTGTTTAAGAACGTTTGGTTAGGATTTCTTTGACTTCTGCGCTTTACACTGATACTCGTACGATCTTTGCGCTCTACATTGCTCTACTATAATCTGCTCGACTCTGTGGAGGCGAGAGTTAGTGTTCGAGACGCATTCGCTTGGGTTGGGTTACGTTTGGTTTGCTTTGGTCAGACCAATTTAGGCCAGGGTATGTTCGACTTTTATGCTATACACTGCAATGCGGTGGAATTCTGCGCTCTGCTGTGCTCTAACACATTCTGCTTGGCTGTGGGGAGGCCAGAAGTAGTGGTCTCAGCAAGTTGGGTTCCGATGTGCAACGTTCGGTTATATTACGTGCGTTGAGGATAGGAGAGTATAGGTTAGACTTTTGTGGTATTCTTTGCCATTCTCCGGTGTCTGTGATGTACAGCTTTCTAATATTTTCTGCTTGGCTATGAGGAGGCCAGCAATAGTTTTCTCGGCACGTTTGGTTGTGCTCGGTTACAGTTGGTTAGGTTAGGTAAGGATATGTCCCACTTTTGTGCTATTCACTGCAATGCGTTTGAATTATTCACACTACTGTGCTCTAGTACATTCTGCTTGTCCGCATGGGGGCCAGCAGTAGCGGTATTGACATGTTAGTTTGAGATAGGTTACGTTTGGCTATGTTAGGTAATGCTACTTTGGCTTTTTTTGCTATACACTGCTATTAGGTGGATATCTGCGCTCCAGTGTGCTCTAATATTCTCTCTTTGGCTCTGGGGACGCCAGCAATATCGGTCTCATCACGTCATGTTCAGTTACACTACGTTTGGGTAGGATATGTATGGTCAGGTTAGTTCAGTTTTTGTTTGACTTTTGTGCTATACGCTGCAATTCTGTGGACCTCTGCGCCCTGCTCTGTCTGGTATACTCTGCTTGGATATGGAGGGGACAGCAGCAGTGGTCGCGGCACGTTATGCTGAGCGATGCTGCGTTTGGCTAAGTAAGGTTATGTCAGGTTAGGTCAGGATATCTTGGTATTTTGTGCTTTACTCTGAAATTCGGTGGACCTCTGCGCTCTACTGTGCCCTAGTATGTTCTGCTTGCCTCTGGGGAAACCAGTAATAGTTGCCTCGGCACTTTAGGCTGAAATTCAATAAAAACAATATAGGATTGTTTATGTTATGTTAGCTTAGGTTATGCTAGGTTAGCTTCGACTTTTCTGCTGTACACTGCGATCCTATGGATTCCTGCGCCCTGCTCTCAAATAATATGCTCTGCTTTGCCCTGTGGATGCCAGCAATACTAGACGCGACAAGTTAGGTTGAGTCAGATTACGTTCGGTCAGGTTAGTTTGCGTTGGATTAGGTAAGGGTGGCTTTGACTCTTGTGCTCAGCACAGATATTCCATGGACTTCGGTACTGTAATGTGGTCTATTATATTCTGCTTTTCTCTGGGGACGCCAGCAATGGTGGTCGCGGCACGTTAGTTTCAGATATGTTACGTTTGGTAAAGTAAGGTTGGGTTAGGTTTGGCCGGCATATCGTTGACCTTTGTGCTATTCACCCAATGCGGTCGATTTCTAAGCTCTACAGTTCTCTAGTATATTCGTCTTGGCAACAGTGGTCTCGGTACGCTTGGTTATGTTAGGTTTCGTTTGGTTATGTTACATTTGGTTAGGTTAGGACAGGAGAGGTCTTACTTTTGAGCTACACTCAGCTTTCCGGTGGATTTCTGCGCCCTACGCTGCTCTAACATGTTCTGCTTGGCTCTGAGGAGGCCAGCAATAGTGGTCTCGGTACGTTAGGTTGAGTTATGCAACGTCCGATTTGGTTTCGTTAGTTTGTATTAGGTTTGTATAGCTCCGACATTCGTGATATACACTCTATTCGATAGATTTCTGCGCTCTACATTGCTCCGGCATGTTCCGCCTGGCACTGGGAATGCCAGCAATTGTGGCGTCGGCTCTATAGGTTGGATAATGTGCCGCTGGGTTATGTTAAGTTTGGTTAGGTTGGGATAGGGTATCTTCGACCTTTGCGCTATAAACTACAATTCGGTGGATTTCTGCGCTCCACATTGCTCTACAACACTCTGCTCGACTCTTGGGTGGCCGGCAATGGTGATCACGGCACGTTCGGCTGAGTTGGGCTACGTTTGGCTAAGCTACGTTTGTTTGTGTTAGGTTAGGATAACATTGGCCTTCGCAGTGTACACTGTCATTCTGAGGACCTCTGTGCTCTGCTGTGCTCTACTGCATTTTGCTTGGCCCAGTGACGCCCAGCAATGGTGGTCGCGTCACACTGGGTTGTGTCAGGCTACGTCTGGATACGTTACTGTTGGTTAGGTTAGGAGGGGCTAGCTATGACTTTTGAGCTGTACACAGCTATTCAGCGGATTCCTGCACTCTACTGTACTCTAACATGATCGGCTTGTCCATGGTTGGTCCGGAATTAGCATCACCGTCAACTTACGTTGAGGTGGGCTACGTTCGGTTTGGTTAGCTTTAGACACGTTAGGTAAGAGTATCCTTGACTTTTGTCCTTTGCACTGCATTGCAGCGGATTTCTGCACTCTACAGTTCTCTAGTATACTATGGTTGGCTCTGTGGAAGTCAGCAGTAGTCATCTAGGCACGTTAGGTTGGGCAAGGATACGTTTAGTTGTTTTATGTTAGGTTATGTTAGGCCAGGATGCCATTGACTTTAGTGCTATAAAGAGCTGTTCAAAGGATTTCTGAGCACTACTGTCTTCTAGTATGTTCTACTTGGCTCTAAGGAGGCCAGCAATAGTGCTCTCGGCACGTTAGGTTGATTTACGCTTGGTTAGGTTAGGCTAGGTCAGTTTTGGCCAGGGCATATTAGACTATAATGCTATACGCTGCTATTTGGAGCCTTTCTACGCCCCTCTGCCCTCCAGCCTATTCTGCTTGCCTCTGGGTAGGCCAGATATTGTGGCCTCGGCACGTTATGCTATATTATGTTACGTTTGGTTATACTAGGTTTCGGTGGGTTACGATAGGATAAAAGTGACTCTTTTGGAATACACTGCTTTTCGGAAGAATTCTGCTGTCTACGTTGCTCTGGTACACACTGCTCGACTCTCTGGGGACAGTAATAGTGGTTTCGGCACGTTAGTTTGGGTTAGGCAACGTATGCTTATATTACGTATGGGTATGGTATTATAGAGCAGAATTCACATTTGTGCTATAGACTGCTGTTCGGTCGATTTCTGCGCACTACATTTCCCTACTACGATCTGCTCGACACTGGGCAGGCCAGTAATAGCGGTCTCGGCACGTTAGGTTGAGCTAGGCTACGTTTGGTTTGGTTATGATTGCTCTGGTTATGTCAGGATAGCTTGGACTCTCGTGGTATGCACAGCTATTCCGCGCATCCCTGCGTTCTACTGTGCTCTACTACATTCTGCTTGGCCCCTCTGGAGTCTAGTAATATTTCCCGCGCCTCGCTATGTTGAGTTAGGCTTCGTTTGGCTATGTTAAAATAGCTTGTGTTAGGTTTGGGTGGCTTTGACTTTTCTGCTGTACACTGCGATTCTATGGATTTCTGCTCTCTACTATCCTCTATTTCGTTCTGCTTTGCTCTCAAGAGGGCAGCAATACGGGTCTCGAAAGGATAGGAATATTTATGTTACGTTTTGTTGCGTTACGTTTATCTGGGTTAGGAAAGGGTGGCTTTGACCTTTGTGCTATAAACTGGTATACGGTGGATTTCTACGCTGTACTGTGCCCTAATATGCTCTGCTTGGCACTGGGGATGCCAGCAACTGTGGTTTAGGAACATAAGGTTGAGTTACGTTACGTTTGGCTTTATTATGTTTGGTTATGTTAGGATAGGATAGCTATGACCCTTGGGCTGTACACTGCTATTTGGTGGCCTTCTGCGCTCTACTGTGATATAATATTCCCCGCTTTGCACTGGGATTTCCAGAAATAGTGGCCGCGGCTCTTTGGGTTGTGATAGGTTACGTTCGGTCAAGTTATGTTTGTATGGGTTAGATTAGGGTATAGTTGACTTTCGTGCTTTACAATGCCATAGTATGGACCTCTGCGCACTACTGTCCCATAATATGCCATGCTTGGCGATGGGACGTCCAGCAATAGAAGGCTAGGCACGTTAGGTTTGGATTGGTTGCGGTTGGGTAGGTTTGCTTAGGTCGTGTTGCCTCAGGATATCCTTTACCTTTCTGCCATACACTTCAACCCGGCGGACTTCTGCGCATCACAGTGCTCTAGTATTTTCTGTTTGTCTATGCGGAGGTCAGCAGTAGTGTGGTAGGCACGTTAGGCTTAGTTATCCTACGTTCGTTAGGGTAAGGTTACGTCAGGTTAGGTTAAGGTACCTTTGACTTGTGTGGTGTAGACTGCTATTTGGTGGCTCTCTAAGTTCTTCTGCCCTCTAGCATATTCTGCTTGACACTGGGGATTCCAGCAATAGTGGTCTCGGCGCGCAAGGTTTATTTAAGCTGCGCATGGCTAGGACACATTGGTTTGGATTAGGCTTGCACAGCTTTGACTTTCGTGGTACACACTGCTATTGAGTGGATTCGGTATCTCTGCTGTGTTATGGTATATTCTGCTTGGCACTGTGGAGGCCAGCAATAGCGATCTCGTCCCGTAAGGTTTAGTTATTCTACGTTTGGTTAGGCTTGGCTAGGTCATGTAATGCCAGGCAATCCTTGACATTTGTGCTTTTCGCTGGTCCTTGGAGGCTTTCTGCCCTCTGCTGTGCTCTATTATATTCTACCTGGCTCTGAGGAGGCTAGCAATAGTGGTCCCGCGTCAAGATATGGTGTGATAAGATACGTTCGCTTGTGTTAGGTTTGGATATGTAGGATAGGTTACGGTTGACTTTTGAGCATTACAGTGCCATTCGATGGATTTCTGGATTCTACTGTGCTCCAACATGCTCTGCCTGGCTCTTCTGAGGCCAGCAATTGAAATCTAGGCGCGTTAGGTTGAGTTATGCTGCTTTTGGTTAGGTTACGTTTGGTTAGGTTAGGCGAGGGTGGCTTCAACATTTGTGCTATACACTGCTACTCGGCGGTTTTCTGCTCTCTACTCTGGTGTAATATAACCTGCTTCCCTCTGGGAGGCAAGAAATAATGTTCGTAGCACGATAGGTTGTGGTATGTTAGGTTCGGTTAGGTTAGGATAGGATACGTTCTGTTGGGATGTCTTTGCCTTTTGCGCTATACACTGCTATTCGGTGAATTACTGCGCTCTACTGTGCACTGATATTTTCTGCTTGACTATGGTTATGCCAGCAATAGAGGTCTCGGCTCGATAGGTTTTGTTATTGTACGTTTCGTTCGATTAGGTTTGGTATGGTATGGCTGGAATGACTTAGAATTATGTGCTATACATTGATGTTCGGTGTATATCTGCGTTCTACTGTAAGCTAACAATCTCTGCTTCGCGGCAGAGTGGCCAGAAATAATGGCCGCGGCACGTTAGGCTGAGTTAGGTTGCGTAAGTTTACGTTACGTTTGGTGCGGCTAGGAGCGGATAGCTCTGACTTTTGTGATGTACGCTGTTATTCTCTGCTCTAATATAACATGTTTCTCTCTGGGAGGCCCGAAATGGTGGCCGCGGCAACTTATGTATGGTTAGGTTACATTTTCTTAGGCTATGCTGGAATGGGTTATGTTTGTATAGCATTGATCTTTCTGCTATACACTGCCATTCTATTGACCTCTACGCTCCACTCTTTTCTAATACGCATTGCTTGGAGGCGGGAAGGCCAGCAATAGTGGTCTAGACACGTTAGCTTGAGTTATATTGCGTACGGGTATGTTGCGTTTGGTTAGATTAGGAGAGGGTAGCTTCGACTGTTGTGCTGTACGCTGCTTTTGGTGGATTTCTCCGCTCTACTCTGTTCTAGTATGACCTGCTCTTCTCTGGAAGGCCAGAAATAGTGGGCACCTCAGGATATGTAGGGTTAGTTTACGTTCGTCTTGGATAGGCTGGAATGTGTTATGCTTGTATATCTTTGACCTTTCTGCTATACACTGCCATTCTATTGACTCCTGTGCTCCACTCTCCTCTAATGTGTACTGCTTCGCTCTGGGGCGGGCAGGAATAATGATGTAGACTCGTTAGTTTGAGATAGGTTCGTTTGCTTGTGTCACGTTCGGTTAGGTTAGGATATCGTAACTATGTCCTTTGTGCTATACACTGATATTTGTTGGAATTCTGCGCTCTTCATTGCTCTACCGTACTCAGCTCGACTCTGCCGGGACCAGCAATAGCGGCCGTGGCAGGATAGGTTGAGTTAGGTTACGTTTGGTTTGGTTAGGTTATGTCAGCTTAAGTTAGTGTACCTTCGACTATTGTGCTTTACACTTCAGTGCGGCGGATTTCTGCGCACTACTGTTTTCTAGTGTGCTCTGCTTTACTCTGTGGTGGTCAGCAATAGCGGTCTAGACACGTTAGGTTTAACTAGGTTACGCTACATTGTGCTATGTTTGCTTGTGTTAGGCTAGGATAGTTTTGACCTATCTGCTGCACACTGCTATGCGATGGATTTCTGTGCTCTACTGTGGTCTAATATTCCCTGCTTTGCTCTGGGATTTACAGTAATAGTGGCCGCGGCGCGTTAGGTTTAATTAGCTTACGTTTCGATGGGTTATGTTTCTTTGCATTAGGTTAGGATATCTTTGACTTTCGCCCTATACACTTCCATTCTATGTACGTCTGCGCTCTACTCTCCTCTAATATGCCCTGCTTGACGTTGGGTATGTCAGCACTAGTGTGCTAGGCACGTCAGTTTGGGATACGTTACGTTTGGTTCGGTTGGGTTTGGTTAGGTTTGGTCAGGATATCTTTTACTTCTCTGCTTTACACTTCAATGCGGCAGATTTCTGCCGTCTTCTGTGCTCTAGTACATTCTGCTTTGCTCTGTGGATGTCAGCAGTAGTGGTCTGGGCACGTTTGTTTGAGTTAGTTTGCGTTTGGTCGTGTTATGATTTGTTATGTTAGGCTTGTATAGCTTTCACCTTCGTGCTATACACTGCAATTCTATGGACCTCTGCGCTCTACTCTCCTCTAATATGTCCTACTTGGCGATGGGCGGGCCAGTAATGGTGGTCTCGGCACGCTAGGTTGCGTTAGGCTACATTTGACTACGTTACGTTAGTTTGGTTTAGGTATAGATAGGTATGCCTTTCGTGGTATACACTGATATTCCGTGGATGTCTACGCTGTACTGCTCTCTACTATATTCAGCTTGGCCGTGTGGAGTCCAGCAATAGTGTTCGCGGCACGTTATGTTGAGTTAGGTTACATTTGGCAATATTACGATTGGCCACGTTTGGACGTGATAGCTTTGACTTTTGTGCTTTACACTGCTTTTCGAAGGATCTCAGCGTTCTAAAGATCTCCAGTGTGTTCAGCTTGGCACTGAAATGACCAGCAAATGTGTTCTCGGCACGTTACATTGAATTATGTTACGTTCGGGCATATTACGTGTGGATAGGTTTGGATAGGAAAGAGTTGATTTGTGTGCCACACAATGCCATTCGGTGGATTTGTACGCGCTACATAGCTCTACTATGCTCTGCTCGAATCAGGGGAAACCTGCAGTAGCGGTCATGGCGTGATACTTAGTGTTATGTTTCGATGACTTAGGTTAGGTTATGTTACGTTTGGTACGGATGGCTTTGACTTTTGAGTTATACACTGCTATTCGGTGGATTTCTGCCCTCCACTGTGACCTAATATATCTTGGTTGGCTTTGGGGAGGCCGGCAATTGACTCCCAAGCTCGTTAGGTTAAGTTCGGTTGCGTTCGGTTATGCCACGTTTAGTTAAGTTAGGGAAGGATACCTTCGTCTCGTGTGCCATACGCCGAGACTCTGTGGATTTCTGCGCTCTACATTGCACTAACATGAACTGCTTGGCTTTGGGAAGGCCAGCAATACTAATCTCGGCACATTTCTTGAATTAAACTACATTCGGTTAAGTCAGGTTAGGATATCTTCCACTACTCTGCTATACACTGCAGTGCGGCGGATTACTGCTTTCTACTGTGCACTATCATATTCTGCTTCTCTCCGGCGACGCCTGTCGTGGTCGCGACTGGGCTAGCTGGGATAAGTTACGCTTTGTTATGTTACGTTAGGATAGGTTTGGTCACGATAACTCTGACTTTTGGCTATACACTGCAATACGATCGATTTCAACGCTCTACTGTGCTCTAATATGCTCAGCGTTGCTCTGGAAAGGCCAGCAGTAGTGATCTCGACACGTTAGGTTTGGTTAGGTTACGCTTGGTTGGGGAAGGTTAGTCTGCATTATGTTAGGATGGATTTGACTTTTCTGCTATACTTTGACATTCTATTGACTCCTGCGCGCTGCTCTCCTCTAGTATGTTCTGCTTGTCGATGGGGAGGCATGCAAATGTGGTCTAGACACGATAGTTTGTGTTATCTCACGATTGGTTATGTCAGGTTGGGCCAGGTAACGTTAGGATAGACACGACCTTTGTGCCTTACACTCCAATGCGGCGGATTTCTGCGCTCTACTGTGATTTAGCTCGTTCTGCTTGGCTCCGGAGAGGTTAGCAATAGCGCTCCTGGCACGATAAGCTGTGTTAAGTTACCTTTGGCGCGGACAGGTATGTTTACGTTGGGTTATGATTGCTTTGTGTCTTGTGCTATACACTGCTATTTAGTAGACATCTGCGCGCCCCTGTGCTCTAATGTGTTCTGCTTGGCACTTTGGAGGACAGCAATGGAGGTCTCGGCACGTTATGTTGTGTCAGGCAGCATTTGGTGGCGTTATGTTAGGTCAGGTAAGTTGAGGATATATAAGACTGTTGTGCTTCCCACTGCAATGCGGCGGATTTCGGCGCACTACCGTGCTCTAGAATATTCTGGTTGGATATGCGAGGTTCATCAATGGTGGTCTAGGTACGTTAGGTGTGTTTAAGTTGCGTATGGCGTCATTACGTTTGGCTGCGCAAGGGCAGGAAAGCTTTCACTTTCGTGCTATAGACTGCTCTTCGGTGGACTTCTGCGCTCCGCTGTGCTCTAATGTGCTCCGCTTGACTCTGTGGAGGCTAGCATTACTGGTCTCGGCACGATAGGTTGAGCTATGTTACGTTTGATTGGGTTAAGTACGGATAGCTTTGAATTTCATGGTGTACACCGCTTTGCGGCTGCTTTCTATCCACTACTTTGCTCTATTATGTTCTGCTTTGCTCTGGGTGTGTCAGCAATAATGTTCCTGGCACTATAGTTTGAGTTAGGTTACGTTTGGCTACGTTACGTTAGGATAGGTTTGTTTGGGATGGCTTTGGCTTTTGTGCTATAAACTGTTATTCGGTGGATTTCTGTGATCTACAGAGCTCCACTCTAGTCCGCCTGGCTCCGGGGTTGCCAGCAGCCGTGGTCGCGGTATGCTTTGCTGAGTTACGCTGCGTTTGGTTAGGTTCGGTTAGGTCAGGTAATGTTTGGATATCTTCGCTTTACTGTGCTCCAGTACATTCTGCTTGTCTACGTGGAGCCATTAGTAGTGGTCTCGTACTCTTAGTTTGGGCTAGACTACGTTTGCGTGTGTCACGTTTTCCTATGTTAGGATAGGCTACATAGAATTTCGCGCTATTCACAGTTATTCGGTGGATTTCTGCGCTCCAGTGCGCTCTAATATGTCTTGCTTGGCTCTGGGGCACGAGCAATATCGGTCTAGTCACGTTTTGTTGTGTTACACTACGCTTGGATAGGTTAGGCGAGGACTAGTTCTGTCAGGATATGTTCGACTTTTGTGATGTACACTACAATGCGGTGGATTTCTGCGCTATGCCGTGCTCTAGTTTGATCTGCTGGACGCTATGGAGGCCAGCAATAGTGGTCTCGGCTCGTTAGGTTTAATTATGCCACGTTTGCGCCTGACAAGTTTGGCTACGATCGGAAAGAACGTCTTTGGCTTTCGCGTCATTCTCTGCCATTCGGCGGATTTCTGCGCCCTACTGCGCTCCAATATGCTCTGCTGGGCTCTGGAGAGAACAGAAATATTGGTCTCATCACGTCATGCTTAGTCACACTACGTTTGGTTAAGTTAGGTAAGATAACGTTAGGTTAGGGTATGTCTAACTTTCGTGCTAAAAACTGCTTTTCGGGGTATTCCTGCGCTGTTCTGTGCTCTACTATATTATGCTTAGCCCTGGGAATGCCACCTATATTTGTCTCGGCACGTAAGGTTGAGTTAGGTAACGTTTGGCTAGTTATGGTAGGGTTAAATTAGGTGTGGCTAGCATTGACTCTAGTGTTATACACAGTTTTTCGGTGGATTTCGTCGCAAGACTGCGATTTACTACATTCTGCCTGTCCCTGGGGATACCATCAATAGTTGCCGCGGCAGGTTATATTGAGTTAGGCTACGTTTGGTTTGGTTATGCTAGCTAGGGTTAGGTCTGCACAGATATGACTTTTGTGCTATACACTGCGATTCTATGGACCGCTGCGCCCGACAGTCCTCTAGTAACTTCTGCTCGACTCTGTGGATGCCAGCAATAGTGGCCGGATTACATTAGGTTGAGTTATGTTACGCTTGGTTATGCTAAGACTGGGCATATCAGGATAGGGTAGCTTCAACTTCTGTGCTATACGCTGTTATTCGGCGGACTTCTTCGCTCCAGTGTGCTCTAGTATGTTCTGCTTGGCTCTGGTGTGGCCAGGAATAGTGTCCTCGTCACGTTAGGTTTAGTTAGGTTACGTTTGGTTAGATTAGGCTGGGTCAGGTTGGATTATGACATCTTCGACCTTTGCGCTATTCACTGCAATGCGGCGGGTTTCTGCGCTCTACTGTGCCCTTGTACATTCTGCTTGTCTCTGTGGAGGGCAGCAATAGTTGTCTCGTCATGTTAGGCTGTGTTAGGCTTCGTTTGGTTATGTTACGTTTGGCGGATGAGATAGGCTGCCCTGACATTTGCGCTATTCACTGCTGTTCGGTGGACTTCTGCGCTCAGATGTGATCTAATATGCTCTGCTTGGCTCTGGGAGGCCAGCCATGTTGGTCTCTGCACGATAGGTTAAGTAGGGTTAAGTTTCGTTAGGTTAGGTTGGGAAGGCTCGGTCAGGATTTCTTTGACTCTTGTGCCTTAAACTGTTATTCGGTGGATTCCTGCGATCTACAGTGCCCTGCTCTGCTCAGCTCGACTCTGGGGAGGCGAGCAACAGTGGCCGTGGCACGTGAGGTTGTGTTACGTTGCCTTTGGTTAGGTTAGGCTAGGCTAAGTTTGGTTAGGATTCCTCTGACTTTCGAGCTATTCACTCTAATCAGGTGTATTTCTGTGATCTACTGCGCTCTACTACCTTATGGTCGGCTCTGGGGATGGCCCCAGCAGTGGTCACAGCACGTTATGATTAGCTATGTTACGTTCCTTGATGTTCGGTTAGTTCAGGTTATTTTAGGATATTTTCGACTTTTGTGCTGTAGACTGCTATTCGTTGGATTTCTGCGCCCTAAGTTGTATTACCATACTCCGATCGATAATGGGGAGGAGAGCAATTGTCGCCGCGGAACGTTATGTTGAGTCATGTTACGATTGGTCAGGATGGGTTATGCAACGTTTGGTTAGTGTAGCTCACACTTTCGTACTGTGCACTGTTGTTCGGTGCATTTCTGTGGTCAACTCTGCTCTACTACATTCTGCTAGGCTGTGGGGAGGCCAGGAGCAATGTCCGCGGCAAGCTATGTTGAGAGGTGCTACGTATGTTTATGTTAGATTAGTTTAAGGTATCATAGACTTTTGTGTTATTCAGTACAACGCGGTGGACTTTAGCGCACAGCTGCTCTCTCGGACATTCTGCTTGTCTCTGTGTAGGACAGCAATAGTGTTATCTCTTCCTGTTAGGATGAGCTTGGCTACGTTTGGATGTGTCCGTTTGGCTAGGTTCGGACAGGCTACTTCGTCTTTTCTGCTATTCACTGCTATTCGGTGGATTTCTGCCCTCTCATGTGCTCTTGTATGCACTCATTGGCTCTGCTGAAACGAGAATCATTGATATCGTCATGTCATGTTTAGTTACGCCACGTTTGGGCATGTTAGGTTAATTCAGGTTAGTTCTGGGCACGTCAGACTTTTGTGCTATACACAGCAATGCCGCGGAATTATGCGCCCTGCTGTGGTCTAATATATTCCAGTTGGATTTGTGGTGGCCAGGAGTACTGGCCTCGGGACGATAGGTAGAGTTTGTCTACGATCGGGAATGTTACGCTTGGTGCGGTTAGGATATGACAGTTCAGGCATTAGTGCTATAGACTGATATACGCTGATTTCCGCGATCTGCTGCGTTCTGATATTATCTGCTTGGCTCTGGAGGGCCAGTGACAGTCGTCTCGGCACGTTAGTTTGGGCTGGGCTACGTTTGGTTATGTTACGTTTAGTGAGGTTAGGATAGCATAGCTTAGTCTTTTGTGCTATACACTGCTATCCGCGGATATCTGCGTTCTACTGTGTTCCAGCACCTTTTGCTTGGTTCTGTCGAGGTCAGCAATAGTGGTCTCGGCACCCTAGGTTGAGCTGGGCTACGTTAGGTTAGCTTATGTTAGGTTAAGTTTCGTTAGGATAGTTTCGACTTTCGTGCTACACACTGTTATTCTGTGTATTTGTGTGATCAACTGCGCTCTACTACTTTCTGCTAGGCTATGGGGAGGCCAGGAGCTGTGGTCACGGCGATTCATATTGTGTTATGCTGCGTTTCGTTAATCTAGAATAGGTCAGGTTACGTTAGGATGTCTGGGGCTTTTGCGCTATTCACTGTAGTGCGGTGTATTTCTGCGCTCTACTGTACTCTAGTACCTTCTCCTTGTCCCTGTGGATGCCAGCAGCGGTGGTCTCGTCATGTTAGCTTGAGTTAGACTACATTTTGGTGCGCCACGCTTGGCTAGGTTAGGATAATCTACTTCGACCATTGTGCTATTCACTGCTATTCGGTGGATGTCTGCGCTCTAATGCGCACTAATATGCTGTGCTTGGCTCTGAGGAGGCCAGAAATGTTGAACTCGTTACGTCGGGCTTAATTAGACTACGTTTGGGTAGGATATGCTAGGTCAAGTTCGGACAGGTTATGTTTGACCATTGTGCTATACACTGCTTTTGCGGTGGATTTCTGCACTCTGCTGTGCTGTTGTATATCTGCTTGGCTCTGCGGAGAACAGCAATAGTGGTCTCGTCATGTTATGTTGAGTTTGGCTACGTTCGTATGTGTTACGTTTGGCTAGGTTAGGATAGGCTGCTCTGACTTTTGTGCAAATGACTGTCATTCGATGGATTTCTGCGTTCCGTTGTGCTCTAATATACTCTGCTTGGCTCTTCGGAGGCCAGAAATATTGGTTTCGTCACGTCATGCTTAGTTGCACTACGTTTGGATAGGTTATGTAGCGTCAGGTTTGGCCAGGGTGTGTCCGACTTTCGTACTGTACACTGCTACTCGGAGTATTTCTGCGCTGTTCTGTGCTCTGCTCTATTACGCTTAGCCCTGGGAATGCCACAAATAGTGCCCGCGGCAAGTTACATTGCGGCGCGCTACGTTCGGTGAGGTTATGCTAGCTCGGATTAGGTCCGTATAGACACGACCTTTCTTCTGTACACTGCGGTTCTACGGATTTCTGCGCTCTACTGTCCTCCAGTAAGTTCTGAACGACTCTGGGGAGG
>NW_016909623.1:0-941 GCF_001483705.2 Eufriesea mexicana
CTGTTAGGTGGATTTCTGCGCCCTACAGTGCTCTAATATTTTCAGCTTGGCTCTGCCAAGGCAAGGCATAGTGGTCTCAGCACGCTATGATGGGTCAGGGTACGTTCTGCTATGTTGGGGCTGGATAAGCTTCGTAAGTTTAGCTTTAAGTTTTGCGCTGTATATTGCTGTTCTGTGGATTGCTGCTCTCTGCTGTGGTCTATTATGTCCAGCTTGGCTCTGGGGAGAGCAACAGCAGAGGTCTCGGCAAGTCATGTTGGACTTTGTTACGTTTGGTATTGTTACCGTTGGTTAGGTTAGGAGAGGATAGCTTTGGCTTTAGTGCTATAGCCTGCTGTTAGGTGGATTTCTACTCGCTACAGTTCTTTAATCTTTCAGGTTGTCTGTGGGAAGGCCCGAAATAGTGGTCTCGGCACGTTATGTTGTGTCAGGATACAAACTGTTAGGTTGGTTCCGGCTAAGTTTGGACAGGATAGCTCAAACTATTTGGTAAACAATGCTGTTCGGTGGATTTCTGCGCTCTACTGCGCTCCAGTATCTCCTGCTTACCTCCGGGAAGACCAGCAATTGAGGTCTCGGCACGTTATGTTGAGACAGGATACGTTCGGTTCGGTTGGGTCCGTCTATGTCTGGTCCGGGTAGCTTTAACGTTTGCGCTGTACACTGCTACTCGGTGGATTTCGGCATTCTACTGTGATCTAGTGTGTCCTGCTTGGCCCTGTGGAGGGCAACAAAAGCGGTCTCGGCTCAAGTTGAGGTATGTTCAGTTTGGTTATGTTACTCTTGAATAGGTTTGGAGCGGATAGCTTTGACTTTAGTGCAGTAGTCTGCGTTTATGTGGATATCTGAATCTTACAGTGCTTTAATGCTTTCTGTCTAGCTCTGGGAAGGCCAGCAAGTGTGGGACATTCCACGTTCGGTTAGGTTGGGTTATATTAGGT
>NW_016909624.1:0-614 GCF_001483705.2 Eufriesea mexicana
CTATAGCATTGCATAGCCTATAGCACGCCAATAGAATCTTTCCTCCTTACCTATGCGAGAAAGCTAACTCACCACGATATCAACCGAAAATCTCAATAAAACTGAATTTTCCAACCACAGTCTTCATCATTGCAATGTCTATAGCGCGCCAATAGAATCTACCCTGCTTATTTAGGCAAGGTAGACACGTCACCACGATAACAGTCGACATTGTCAATAGTATTGAACTTTCCAGCCAGATTCTATAGCATTGCAAAGCCTATAGCACGCAATAGTATCTTTCCTCCGTGCCAATGCAAGGAAGATATCTCACCACGATATTAGTCGAAAATGTCAATAAAATAGAACTTTCAAGCCAGGTTCTACTGCATTGCAATGTCTATAGCACGCCAATAGGGTCTACCCTGCTTATTTAGGCAAGGAAGACACCTCACCACGATAACAGTCGACATTGTCAATAGTATTGAACTTTCCAGCCAGATTCTATAGTCACCACGATAACAGTCGACATTGTCAATAGTATTGAACTTTCCAGCCAGATTCTATAGCACTGCAAAGCCTGCAGCACGCCAATAGTATCTTTCCTCCTTTCCTATGCAAGGAAGTTAGCTCAC
>NW_016909625.1:0-512 GCF_001483705.2 Eufriesea mexicana
TTTAGGCAGATTCGATTGCAATGCAGTGGCAATAGCAAACCAATAGGATTTTTCATCGTTATTACTGCAGAGAAGCAAGCTCACGACGATATTAGTTGAAAATGTCAAAAGAATTGAACATTTCAGTCAGATTCTATTGTAATGCACTCGCTATAGCAAACGAGTGGAATCATAAAAAAAAAGCTTGTATATGCAGAAAACCTTGCTCAGAACGATATTACGCGGAGATTTCATTAAAATAGAGCTTTTCGGGCATATTCGAATGCAATGCAATGGCTATAGCAAACCAATAGGATCTTTCCTCCAAATTTATGCAGAAAAGCATCATCACCTCGATATTAGTCGAAAATGTCAATAGAATTGAACTTTTCAGTCGGATACTATTGCAATGCAATCGTTGTAGCAAACCAATAGAATCTTTCCTTCCTATTTACGCAGAAAAGTCTGCACACCACGATATTAAACGAAAATATCAATAAAATTGAACTTATCAGTCATATTCCATTGCAATG
>NW_016909626.1:0-64298 GCF_001483705.2 Eufriesea mexicana
GCAGTCTGCAGCGCAAAAGTCAAAGCTAGTCCCACCGAGCCTATCCAATCGAAACGTAACCAAGCGTAACCTAACTTAACCTAGTGTGTCGCGACCACTATAGCTGGCCTCCCCTGAGCCAAGCGGAGCATATTAGAGGAGAGAAAAGGGAAAAGAGAAGAGATCCATACAATTGCAGTGTATAGCAGAAAAGTCGAAGCTACACGAACCTAGCCATTGCTACCATAACCTGGCCAAACGTTCCCCTTCTCAACCTAACTTGGCGAGACTACTATTACTGGGCTCCAGAGAGCCAAGCAGAACATACTATGGCAAAGTAGAGCGCACAAATCCACCGCATTTCAGTGTACTGCACAAAAGTCAAAGGTATAGTCTCCCACCCTATCCAAACGTAACATAGCCAAACGTAGACTAACTGAAACTAATGTGCCGAGGCCCCTATCGGTGTCTCCACACTGGTCTCCACAGGGTAGGGCCGTGTAGAGTAGTTCACAGTAGTGCCCAGATGTCCATAGAATAGCAGAGCTGAGCACAGGCAACATGGATAACCTAACCTAACCCAACATACCCTAACCAAACCAAACGTACTCTGACACATCCTAACGTGTAGCGACCACAACTTCTGACATCCCCAGATGAAAGCAGAGCATGTTTGAGCAGAGCAGAGCGCAGTAGTGCACCGAATAGCAGGGTACAGCACAAATGTCATGTCTATCCTGGACTAACCTAACCAAGCGTGACAACCAAGCGTAACTTAACACGACCTAACGTACCTAGACCACCATTGCTGACTTCCACAGAGACAACCGGAATACACTAGATGGCAGTGGAGCGCCGAAATACAACGGATATCAGTGTATAGCACAGAAGTCGAAGCGATCCTCTCCTAACATTACCAATCGTAACATAGACGGACGTAACCTATCTCAACATAACTTGCAGCGACCATAGCTGCTGGCCCCCCCCCCCCAGAGCCGTACAGAGTATAATAGAGCACAGTCGAGCGCAGAAATCCATCGAATGACGGTGTAAGCCAAGAAAGTCAAAGCTATCCAAACCGAGACCAAATAATCTTTACCTAACGGAACGTAACCAAGCTAATGTGCAGCGACCACCGTTGCAAGCCTCCCCAGAACCAAGCGCAGCATATAAGGGCACAGCACAGCGCTGAAATCCACCAAATAGCAGTGTATAGCTCAAGAGCCGAAGTTTTCCTATCCCAACCTGACCAGACATAACATAAACAGACGTAACGTAACCCAGACTGACGTGTCACGAAAGCTATTGCTGGCCTCGCCAGATCTAAGCAGGGTATAGCAGGGCAATGTTGAACCCTGAAATCGCCCGGATGGAAGTGTATTGGAAAAAAGTAAGAGAAATCCTAACCTAACCTAACCAAGCGTAACATAACCGAAAGTAGCATAACAAAACCTAACGTGCCGAGACAACTATTGCTGGCCTCCCCATCGCCAATCAGAGCATATTAAACCACAGTAGGGCGCAGAAACCGCCCGATAGCAGTGTATAGCAGGAAAGTCAAGGCTATACTATCCTAACGTGACCAAATGTAACATAAGCGGACGTAATGTTACCCTACCTAACGTGCCACGACGGCAACTGCTGGCTTCACGTGAGCTAAGCAGGGTATAGTAGAGCAATGTAGAACGCTGAAATAGTAGGAATAGCGGCGTACAGCTCAAAGGTCGAAGCTATCCTAACAAAGCCTATTCAAGCCTAACCCAACTTAACGTGTCGAGACCCTATTCCTGGCATCCACAAGGACAAGCAGATTGTGGTAGAGCACAGAAGAGCGCAGAAGTCCATTGTATAGCAGTGTGTAGAATAAAACTCAAAGCTACCCTTACGTAACACAACGTAACCTAACCTTGCCAAACGTAATTTAACTGGACTTAACGTGCGGCGACCACTGCTGCTGGCCTACCGTTAGTCGAGCAGAGTATAGTAGAGCAATGTAGAGACCAGAAATCCGCCGAATTCCAGTGTATAGCTCAAGACTCAAAGCTACCCTGTCCTAACCTTGCCAAACGTTACATAACCAAACGCTACATATCTCAGACTAACGTGCCGAGACCAGTACTGTTGGCATCCCCATTACCAAGCAGAATATACTAGCTCACAGCAGAGCGCAGAAATCCACCGAATAGCGGCGTATAGCACAAAAGTCAAAGCTACCGTATTCTACCCTAACCGATCGTAACACTACCAAACGTTGCCTTACAATTCCTATCGTGCCATGAACACTATTAGTGGCCTCCAGAGAGTCGTGCAGAGAATGTTAGAACACAGTAGAGCGCAGAACGCCACCAAATAGCAAAGTAGAGCACAAAAGCCGAATATACCAAGACCTAACCTGGCATAGCCCCGCCTAACCAAGCGCAGAATAACTGAACCAGTGCCGCTATCACTATTGCTCACTTCCCCAGAGGCAAGCAGAGTATGATAGAGCACAGTAGAGCATAGAGTCACTTAGAATATCAGCGTCGAGCATATATGTTGGAGCTGTCCTGACCAAACCCAATCTAACCTAACCTAGCCAAACGGAATTTAACTCCACCTAACGTGCCGCTAACAGTATTGCTGGTCGCCACAGAGCCAAGCAGAGCACAGATGAGGAGTGTAGCGGGCAGAGATAGATAGAAACGCAGTATATAGCGGAAAAGTCGAAGGCACCAAAACCTTACCGAAGATAACATAACCTAACCTATCGTACCCTATTTCAACATAGCTGGCGGAGACCACGATTGCAGGCTTCCACAGAGCCAAGCAGAACGTACTAGGGCATAGTGGAGCATAGAGATGTAACGAATAATTGTGTATAACACGAAAGTCAAATCTATACAGAACCTAACCCAAAAGAACGTAGCGTAACCCAGCGTAGCATAACTCAACCTAACGGGCCGAAACCACTATCACTGGCATGCTCTGTGTCGAGCCGAGTATCGTAGAGCAACGTAGAGCCTAGACATCAACTGAATATCAGTGTATGGCACGAAAGTCAAAGCTATCCTATTCTAACACATTCAAACGTAATATAACCAAACGAAGCCTAACTTAAGCTAACGTGCCGAGACCACAATTGCTGGGCTCCCCAGAGCCAAGCATAATACACTAGAGCACAGTACAGCGCTGAAATCCAACGAATATGCGTGCATAGCGCAAAAGTCGAAGCCATCCTAACCAAGCGTAGCCCAATCTGACCTAACCAAACGTAACCTACCCCAGCCTATCGTGTCACGGCCGCTATTGCTGGTCTCCCCATAGTCGAGCAGAGTACAGTAGTGCAATAATGGTCGCAGAAAGCCACCAAATTTCAATTTATAGCACAAAAGTCAAAGCTACCCTCCACTAACCTAACAAAACGTAACATAATGGAGCGCAAAGTGACTGAGACTAACGTGCCGAGAATAATACTGCTGGCCTCCCCAGAGCCAAGCAGGGTATAGCAGAGCACAGTAGATCGCAGCAATCCGCCGCACTGCAGTGTATCGCACAATAGTCGGAGATATCCTAACCCAACTTAACAAGAGGTTTCCTGACCAAGCGTAACCTCACACAGCCTATCGTGCCGAGGCCACTGTTGCTGTCCTCCCCAGAGCCAAGCAGAAAATGTTCGAACACACCAGATCGCATAGTTCGGCGGAAAGCAGTATATTGCACAAAAGCCTAAACTATCCTATCCTAACCTCACCGAACGTAACATAACCGAACGTAGCATAGCTCAAACTGTGGTGCCGATACCACCATTGCTGGAAACCCCAAAGCCATGCAGAATATGCTAGAGCAGACTAGAGCGCAGAAGCCGACGAAATAGCAGTGTATGGCACATAAGTCAAAGCTTTCGTGTCTTAATATGTCCAATCCCAACATAACCAGAGGTAACATAACTCAGCCTAACGTACCGCGGCCGCTATTGCTTGAATCCCCAGAGCTAAGCAGAATAAACTAGAGCACACTAGAGCGCAGAAATCCATCGCATTGAATGAATAGCACAAAGGCCGTGGATAACACAACCTAACCTACCCTAACCTAAACTTACACAACGTAGCATAGCTCAACGTATCGTGTCGCGAACACTGCTCGTGGCCTGGCCTGAGCAAAGCAGAAGGCATTGAAGCACAGCAGATCACAGAAACCCTCGGAACACCAGTGTAAAGGACAAAAGTCGAAGTAGCCTAGCCTAACATATGCAAACGTAACAAGTCCAAACATAACCTAGTTCAACATATCGTGCCGAGACCACTACTGTTTGCCTCCAAGAGCTAAGCAGAGCATGCTAGAGCACACAAGAGCGCAGAATTCCCCGAATAGCTGTGTACAGCACAAAAGTCAAAGCTGCCCTATCCTAATGTATACGGACTTAGCATAACCAAGCGTAACATAACTGAACCCAACGTACCGGGACCTCTATTGCTGGCCTAGCCAGAGTCGAGCAGAACTTATTAGCACACAGTAGAGCGCAGAAATGCATAGAATCGCAGTGTATAGCGCAAAAGTCATTGCTACCAAAACCGAAACCGAGTAAACATAGCCCAGTCAAACGTTGTATAGCACAACATACCGTGCCGCGAACACAGCCTTTGGCCTTCGCTGAGGCGAGCAGAATATAGTAGAGCACACTAGGTCGCAGAGAACAACCTAATAGCAGTGTATAGCACGAAAGTCAGAGCTACTCCATCCAAACCTAACCTAACCTGGCCTATCCATACGAAACCCAACCATACCTAACGTGTCACGAACCCTATTACTCGCCTCGCCAGGGTCGAGCCGAGTACAATAGAGCAATGTAGAGCGCAGGAAATCACCGAATGGCAGTTTATATCACGAAAGACTAAGGTGACTTGTCCGAGCTCATTCCAAACCTAATCTGTCCAAACGTAACGCAACCCAACATGTCGCGCCTAGACCGCTATTGCTGCCCTCCACAGAGACTGGTAGGACATACTAGAGCAAAGCAGGGCGCAGAAATCCTCCGAACAATAGTTTACACCACGAAAGTCGGAGCTATCCTAACCTAACCCAGACTAACGTACCCTAACCAAATGTGGACTAACACAGCCTGACGCACCAAATAACTATTACCGGCCTCCCCGCGTTAGAACTAAGTATAGTACAGCAATCTAGAGCGCAGAAATTTCCCGAATAACGGTGTATAGCACAAAAGTTAAAGCCATCCGTTCGTAACCTTGCAAATCGTAACATAATCTGACGTAGCATAGCTTATAGTAACGTGCCGCGACCACTGCCCCTGGCATCTCTAGAGCCAAACTGAGTGTAGTAACGCGCAGCGGGTCACAGGAGTCCACCGAATAACATTGTATAGCACGAAAGTCAAAGCTAATCCAACCAAACTCAGCCTAACCTATCCTAACCAAACGTGTCGTAACAGAAAGTAACCTGCCACAACCGCTATTGCTCGCCCCCCAAGGTCGAGCGCAGTACAGCAGAGTAATATAGAGCGCGGAGATCCTCCGGGTAGCAGTGTATAGCACTAAAGTCATAGAAACACCATCCAAACATTCCTATCCTAACCAAACGGAACGTATCCTAACAAATCCTAACGTGCCGAAACCACTATTACTGGCCACCCGTGAGCCAAGCCGAACATACAGCGCAGTAGGGCGCAGATATCCTAATGAAATCCTAACCAAACCTTCCTAACCTAACGCAATGATACGTAACATAACGCAACATAACGTGCCGAGAGCACCATTACTGACCACCACAGATTCAAGCAGAGCACGTTAGAGCACAGTAGAGCGCAGAATTCCGAGGATGGCTGTGTATAGCCCAAAAGCCTAAGCTGTCATATGCTAACCTAACCAATCGTAACACATCCAAACGTAGAATGTCTCATCCTAACTTGCCGAGACCACGATTGCTGGCCTCCCCAGGTCCAAGGAAAATAAACTGTAGCGGAGCAGGGAGCAGAAATCTACCACATTGCAGTGCATAGCACAGAGGTCAAGCATACTCTGACCAAGAAAATAAACTGTAGCAGAGCAGGGAGCAGAAATCTACCACATTGCAGTGCATAGCACAGAGGTCAAGCATACTCTGACCAAACATAACCTCACCTAACCTATCCAAACATAGGGCATCTAAACGTGACGTGACGAGACGAATATTGCTGGCCTCCGTAAAACTATGCAGAGAACATTAGAGTCCATTAGAGCGTAGGAATCCTCCAGATTTCAGTGAATAGCACAAAAGACCTAGGTATCCTAACCTAATGACACCTATCCTAGCCTAGTCGAACGCAGATTTACAATGCATGACCTGCCACGACCACTGCTCCTGGCCTCCGCAGAGCAACGCAGAATGTATTAGAGCACTGTAGACCACAGAAATCCACTTGAATAACAGTGAACAACGCGAAAGTCAAAGCCAACCTAACCAAATATAGCCTATCCTGGCCAAACCTATCGTAACATAACTCAACCTGACGTGCCACGACCACAATTGCTCGCATCCCCAGGGTCGAGTAGAATGTAGTAGAGTAATGTAGAGCGCAGAAATCCACCTAATAGCAGTGTGTAGCACAATTGTCGAAGACACCTTATCCTAACCTGACCTAACCGTACATAGCCGAACGTAGCATAACTCAACTTAACGTGGCGCGACCACAGCTCCTGGCCCCCCTGAGCCGACCAGAGTATACTAGGGCACAGTAGAGCGCAGGAATCCATCGCATTTCAGTGTACGGCACAAAAGTCGAAGATATCCCATCCTAACCTTACCAGTCGTAACATAACAGAACGTAACGAATGTGAACCTAACGTGCAGCGACCATCATTGCTGACCACCACACAGACAACCAGAATATACCAGAGCATAGCAGAGTGCAGAAATCCCCCATGTAGCAGTGTACAGCACAAATGTCAAAGCTATCCAATGCTACCCTAACAATACGTGACATAACCAAACGTAGCATAACTCAACTTGACGTGCAGGGACGCCTATTGCCGGCATACCCAGAGTCGAGCAGATTATGGTAGGGCAATGCAGAGCGTAGGAATCCGCCGAACAGCAGTGCATGACGCAAAAGACAAAGCTTTCCTATCCTAACATATCCAAACGCAATGCAACCATCCGTATCCTAACTGAATCTAACGTGCCGAGACCAATATTGCTGGAATCCCAAGAGCCAAGCAGAGTATACTCGGTCGCAGTAGAGCCAAGGGAGCCACCATATGGCAGCGTATAGCGCAAACGTCAAAGCCAGCCCCTCCTAACCCAACCAATCTTAACGTAACTAACCGTAACCTAACTCAACGTAACGAGCCGCGACGACATTTGCTGGCCTCCCTATAGACAAGCGGAACATATTAGAGTACAGTAGAGCGCATAAATCCTCCGAGTAGGAGCGTATAGGACAAAAGTCAGACCTATCCTGTCCTAAACTAACCAAGCATTACCTATCTCAGCCTGCCGTGCCGAGACGACTATTGCTGGCCTCCGCAGAGTCAGGCAGAATATGCTACATCACAGTAGATCGTAGAAATCGACCGCATTGCAGTGAATAGCGCAAAATTCGAAGATATCCAGATCAAACCTATCGTAACCTAACCTAACCAAACGAAACATATCTCTACCTAACGTGCCGCGCCCAGTATTGCTGGCCTCCTCAGAAGACGGCAGTGCATATTATATCACAGTAGAGCGCATAAATCCGGCGAATAGCAGTGTATAGCCCAAGACTCAAAGCTGCCCTTGCCTAAACTTTCCAAACGTGACAATACCGAACGTTACCTGAATCCACTTAACCGACCTACAACACTACTGCTGAACTCCCCAAAGCCAAGTAGAGTGGACTAGATCACAGTAGAGCACAGATATCCGCGGCGTTGCAGTATAAAGCACTAAAGTCAAAGGAATGCTACCTCAAACTCAACTAACCTAACCCAAACAATCTTAGCCTAGTACAACGTGACGTGCCGAGGCCGCGATTGCTGTCTTTAACATAGACAAGCTGAACGCATGAGAACACAGTAGAGCACAGAAATCCAGCGAATAGCAGTCTATACCAAGAATGTCAAGGCTATCCAGGCATGACCCAAACAAACGTATCCGAGTCGAACGCAACCTAACTCAACCTATCGTGCCGAGACCACCATTACTGGCCTCCCCAGAGCAAAGCATAGCGTACTAGATGACAGTGTGGCCCAGAAATTCACCGTATAACATTGTATACCACGAAAGTAAAAGCTATCCATGCGTAACCAAAACTAACGTAATCTAACCAAACGTAGCATACCTCAAACTGATATGCCGAAGCCACTATTGCTTGCCTCCCCGGAGCAAAGCAGAATATACCAGAGCACAGTAGATTGCAGTAATTCACCGCAATGCAGTCTGTAGTACAGAAGCCAAAGCTATCCTGGGCGAACATAACGTGCCCTGACCATAACAAAAGTAACATGACTAAACCTGACGTGCCGGAATCACCATTTCTGGCCTCACCAGAGCCGAGCAGAAAATATTAGGGCACAGTAGAGCGTAGAAGCCCACCGAACAGCAGTGCATATCACAAATGTCAAAGCCATTCTATCCTATCGTAACCAAATGTAGAGTAGCCGAACGTAACACATCTCAGCAAAAGCACCGAGATATCCGCTGCTGGCCAGACGAGAGCCCAGCAAATTATACTAGAGATCAGTAGAGCGTAGGAATCGGCCGCATCGCAGTGTACTGCAAGAGAGTCTATGTTCTCCTGTCATAAGCTGACATAAACTTCCCTGACCAATCATAGCCTAACTCAATATGACGTGCCGAGACATCTATTGCTGGTCTCCCCACGGCCAAGCAAAACATACTAGAGCAGATTAGAGTGGAGAAATCCGTAGAATTGCAGTGTGTAACAGATAACTCGACGATACCCAAACCTAGACAATGTAAATTATGCATAGCCAAACGTATCGTATCTCATCCTGATGCGCCGAGATCACTGTTACTGGTGCCACCAGAGCCAAGCAGAACATACTACTGGACATTAGAAAACAGAAATACACAGACCACCAACGTATACCACGAAAGATAAAGATTTGCAAACCCAAGCCAAACTATCTTAACCAAACCAGACGTAGAATAAATAAATCTAACGGGCCGAGACCACAATTGCTAGTCCCCACAGAGCCAAGCAGAGCATATTAGAGCGCAGTAGACCGCAGAAATCAACCGAACAGGAGTGTATAACGCATAAGTCGCAGATATCCTCCCCCGAATAGCCTAACCTAGCCGGACCCATCGTAATCTAACTCAAACTAACGTGCCGCGACTAGTATTGCAGACCTCTGCAGAGTCAAGCTGAACTTATTATACCAGAGAAGATCGCAGAAATCCATAGAATCTCAGCGTATATTGGAAAAGTCGAAAATGTACAAACCTAACCAAAGCTAACATAACATAGCCTAACATACCACATCTCTGCATATTGTGCCGACACCTCTATTGCTGTCAACTCCAGAGCCATGCAGAACATATTAGAACGCAGCAGAGCGCAGATGTCCGCTGCACTGCACTGTACAGAACAGTGGTCAAAGATACTCGAACCAAACCCAAACAAACCGAACCAAACAAAAAGCAACCTGATATAACCTAACGCGCAGCAACCACCATTTCTGGCCTAGGCAGAGCAATGCAGAGCATGTTAAATCACAGTAGTGATCAGAAATGCACCGAATAGCAGCTTACGGCGCAAATGTCAAAGTTACCGTAGCATAACCTAACCAAACATAACATTACCAAACATAACCTATCACAGCCAAAGATGCCTAGACCACTATTGCTGACAATCGCAGAACCAATCAGAATATACCACAGCACAGTAGAGCGCAGATATCCACCGCATCGCAGTGTAAGGCGCAGAAGTCAAGGATACCTTAACCTAACCTGACCTAGCCTAACCTAACCAAACGCAGCATAACTAAACATAATATGCCGATACCTGTATTGCTGCCTTTCCCAGAGCAAAGCAGAGCACATTAGATCACGGTAGAGCGCAGAAATCCGCCGAATATCAGTGCATAGCCTAAAAGTCAAAGCTACCCTCCCCTAACCTGGCCTAATCTAACCTGAGCAAACGTAACATTACTCAACCTTTCGTGCCGGGAACAAAATCCCTGTCCTCCCCAGAGTCGAGTAGAGTATAGTAGAGCACAGTAGAGTGCAGAAATCTGCCGAGTAGCAGTGTACAGCGCAAGAGCCAAAGTTATCCCATCCTAACCCAAACAAACATAGCCCAGCCAAACGTGAACTAACAAAGCATAACGCGCCGCGGCCACTGATTCTGGCCCCCAGAGCAAAGCATAACGTATTAGATCACAGTAGCGCTTAGAAGTCCAGCGAATAGCAGTGTACAGAACAAAGGTCGAAGCTGCCCTATCCTAACCAAACCAACCGTAGCATAACCAGACGTAACATAACTCCATCCTACCGCCCTACACCGATATTCCTGTCCTCCCCAGGGCTAAGCAGAATATACTAGAGCCCAGTAGGCCACAGGAATCCGAGGCGTTGCAGTGTGAAGCGCAAGGGTAGGGACAAAATAGCCTAACATGTCGTAATCCAAACCACGGAAACGTAGCCTATCTAAGCATAAGGTTCAGAGAAAACTATTGCGGTATTTCCCAGAGCAAAACTAAACATATCTGATAACAGTGGCGCGTAGGAAACCACGGAATAGCAGCATATAGCGCAAAGGTCGATGCTATCCTCTCCGTGCCAAACGAATTGTAATAAACCCAAACGCAACTTTCCTTAGCATAACGTGAAGCGACCACTCTTGCTGGCCCCCGCAGAGTGGAGCAGAGTATAATGGAGCAGTGTAGAGCGTAGAAATCCAGGGTACAGCAGTGCATATCACAAAAGACGACGCCACTCTGTCCGAACCGTTGCAAACGTAATAAAGCCAAACGATACATATCTCAGCCTATCGTTCCGAAACCACTAATGCTGGTCTCTGCAGAGCCCAGTAGAATATGCTAGAGCGCAGTAGAGCCTAGAAACCTACCGCATTGCAGTGCATAATACAAAAGTCAAAGATATCCTAACCTAACCAAACCAAACCTAACAGAACCAAGTCTTGCCTAACTCAGCATAACCTGCAAAATCACTATTTCTGTCTTCGCCAGAGCCAAGCTGAACATGTCAGATCAGCGCAGAGCACCGAAATCCACCAAATAGCAGTGCATAACACAGAAGTCAAAGCTATCCTCTCCGAACCCAAGAAATGTTAACGTAGCCAAACGTACCATAATTCAACCTAACTTGCAGTGACCACTATTGCTGGGCTCGCCAGAGTCGAGCAGAGTATAGTAGAGCAACGTAGGGCATTGAAATCCAACGAAAAGCAGTGTGCAGCACAAAGGTCAAAGCTATCCTAGCCTGACTTATACAATCATTACAAAGCCAAACGTAACCTAACCCATCCTAACGTGCCAAGGCCACCATTGCTGACCTCCACAGAGCAAAGCAGAATATACTGGAGGACAGTATAGCGCTCAATTCCTCCGAACAGCTGTTTATACCACGAAAGTCAAACCAAACCTATCCAACCCTAACCTAAATCAACGTAACATAATCAAACGCAACATAGCTCAGCCTAACGTGCCGAGAGCGAAACTGCTGGCCTCCCACTAGAGAAGCAGAAAGTACGAGAGCGCAGTGGAGCATAGAAATCCGCCGAATAGCTGTGCATGGCACAAAAGTAAAAGCTATCCTATCCAAACTTAGCCTAACCAAACCTACCCGAATGTAGCCTAACTCAACGTAACTTGCCGCGAAAAATATTGCTGGACTCCCCACGGGCAAGCAGAATATACTAGAGCATAGTAGAGCGCCGATATTCACCGTATAGCAGCGTTCAGCACAAAAGTCAAAGTTACCCTATCCAAACATATGCGAACCTAGCCAAGCAAGCCGTAACCTAACTCAACCTAGCGTGCCCAGATCATAATTGCTGGCCTCTCCAAAGCGAAGCAGAGCATACTAGAGAACAGTAGAGCGCAGAAATCCACCGAATAGCAGTGCATAGCGCAAAAGTTAAAGCTGTCCTTTCCTAACTTAACGAATCGAGTCATAACCGTACGTAACCTGTCACAAAGTGACTTGCGTAAACCGCTATGGCTGCCCCCCCCCCCAAGACAAGCATAGCACATTGAAGAGCAGTAGAGCGAAGAAATCCATCAAACAGCTGTGTATCGCGCAAAAGTCACATCTATCCTGTCCTAACCTAGCATATCGTAAAATTATCGAAGGTAACCAAGCTCTACCTAACGTGCCCCCGCCACTGTTTCTGGCCTCCCCAGAGGCAGGCTGTACATAATAGAGGAGAGGAGAGCCTAGGAATCAATAGAATCGCAGTGTACAGCAGAAAAATAGAAGATACACATACCTAACCCAAACTAACGTACCCCAACCTTACATAGCAAACCCAATCTGCCCTGCCACGACCACTATTGCTAGCCTACACAGAGCCAAGCAGAATATGCTAGAACACAGTAGATCGCAGTAGTCCGCCGCACTGCACTGTATCGCACAGAAGCGAAAGGCATCCTAACCTAACCTCCCCAACCTACTCTAACCGAACGTAGCCCAACTGAACATAAGGCGCCGCGACCACTATTGCTGGCATACCGGGAGCCGAGCAGAGTATAGTTGAGCAATGTAGATCGCAGAAATGCACCGAAGAGCAGTGTACAGCACAAAAGTCTATGCTATCCAATCCTAACTTAACCAAACGTAACATAACCAGACGCAATGTAACACAACCTATCGTGCCGAGACCGCTACGACTGTTCACCCAGTTACAAGCAGAACATACTGGAACACAGTGGGGCGCAGAAATCCGCCAAAAGCAGTCTACATCAGGTAAGTCAGAGCTACCCAAACATAGCCCAGACTATCGCAACCTAACCAAACGAAGAGTAACGGAACCTAACGTGCCGAGACTACTATTGCCGGCGTCGCCAGAGTAAAGCTGAGCATATTAGAGCACAGTAGAGCGAACATATCCACCGAATAGCAATTGATAACGCGAAAATCGAATTTATCCTCCCCGAACCTGACCAAGCGTGACATAATCAGACACCGCGTAACACAATCTGGGCTGCCACGTCCACTTTCGCTGGCATCACGGGAGCAAAGCAACGAATTGCAGAGCAATGTAGGACGCTGAAGTCGACAGAATAGCAGCGTATAGCACAAAAGTTATAGCTATCCTAACGGAACCTAGAAAACCTGACCTGACCAAACGTTACATAAATCTACCTACCGCGCGGCAGCGAACATTTCTGGCCTCGCCAGATCGCAGCAGGGCATATTAGATTTCTGCAGTGAGCAGAAATCCACCGAATGGCAGCCTACAGCGCAAAAGTCAAAGTAATCCTTGCCTAACCTATCCAAACATAACATAAGAGAACGTAACATAACCAAACGTAACCTAACTCAACCTATCGCGTCTAGACCAGGATGGCTGACATCCCCAGAGCAAAGCAGAATATACTAGAACACAGTAGATCGCAGAAAACAGCCGCACTGCTGCGTAAAGCGCAAAAGTCAAGGATATCCTAACCTAGCCTGTCCTAACCTAACCTAACAGAATGTAGCCCAACTGAGCGTAACGTGCCGATACCACTATTGCTGGCTCTCCCGGGGACAAGCTGAACACATTAGAGCACAATAGAGCGCAGAAGTCCATCGAATAGCTGTGTATAGCCCGAAAGTTTAGGCTACCCTATCCTACAATAACCGAACGTAACATAACCGAACGTATCATAGCTAAGCCTAACGTGCCACGGCCACTGCTGCTGGCCTCCCAAGAAACAAGCAGAGGCTTGTAGAGCAATGCAGAGCGCAGATATCGACCGAATAGCAGTTTATAGCACAAGAGCGCAAGCTACCCTAACCAGACCTTAAGCAACCTAGTCAAGCCAAACGTAACATAACCCAAACTAACTTGCGGAGTCCTCAATTGTTGGCCTCCTGAGTGTCGAGCAGAGATTAGTAGAGCAATGTAGAGTGCCAGAAAGCCTCCCAATAGCAGTGTATAATAAAAAGCCATAGCTGTCCTATCCCAACCTGACAAAGCCTAACGTAACCAAACGCAACCTAATTCATCCTGACGCGCCGAGCCCACCATTGCTGCCTCCCAAGCGGAAAGTAGAACATATTAGGCACAGTAGAATTCAGAAGCCCACCGTACAGCAGTGTACAGGACAAACGTCAATGTTACCCTCTCTTAACCAGGCCAAACTTATCGTCAACAAACGTATCCCAGTGTCGCGAGACCACTATTGCTGCCCCCACCAGTGCCAAGCAGTACATATTAGAAGGGAGTAGAGTGCAGAAGTCAGCAGAATCGCAATGCATAGCACATCAGTTGAAGCCAGCCCATCCTGATACTGCCACAGGTAACGTAAACGAACATAGCTCAACTCAACCCGTCGTGCTGAGAACAATTTTGCTAGCATCCCCAGAGCCAAGCACGATGTACTAGAGCACAGTAGAGCGCAGAAAACCACCAGGCAGCGGCATGCAGCACAGAAGACAGCAGTATCGTCTACTAACCCAGCCTAACCCAACCTAATCGTACATAGACAGACCGAGCCTGAAAGGCCGGGACCACAATTACTGGCATCCCAATAGCCGAGCAGGGTATAACAGAGCAATGTAGTGCGAAGGAATACGCCGAATACAAGCCTACAGCACAAAAGTCAACCCTACCATGTCCTAACCTATCCAAGCGTAACATAAGCGACCGCAATCTAACATAGCCTAGCGTGCCGAGACCATGGTTTCTGGCCTCCCCAGAGACAAGCAGAATATGCTGAAGCACAGTAGAGCGCAGAAAGCCACCAGATAGCTGTGTATAGCGCTAAGGACGGAGAAACCCTAATACAACCTGACCTAAACTAACGTAACCAAACGTAGGATAGCTGTACCAAACGTGCCGAGCCTTCTGGTGCTGTCCTCCCCATCGGTATGCAGAACAAATTAGTGGAGACTAGAGCGCAGAAGTCCATATAATCCCAGTGCATAGCACAAGAGTCGAAGCTACAATAAACTGACATAGACAAACGTAACACAACGGAACGCGACAAGACCACCCTTGCTTGCCTCCCCATAGCCAAGCAGAACATACTAGAGCACAGCAGAGCGCAGAAGTCCACCAAAAAGCAGTCTGTACCACGAAAGTCACAGCAATCCAAACCTAACCCAAACTAACATAACCATACCGAACGTAGCCTAATTCAACCTAACGTGCCGAGACCACTATTACTGGTATCCCCGGGGTCGAGCACAGTATAGCAGAGCAATGTAGAGCGTAGAAATCCTCCGAAGTGCGGTGCATAGCTTCAAAGTCAAATCTATCCCAGCCTAACCTGACCAATCGTAGCAGTACCGAACCTATCCAAACGCAAACTATCGTGCCGTGACCGCTACTGCTGGCACCCCTAGAGCCGAGCAGAATATAGTAGATCGCAGTAGAGCGCCGAATGCCACCAAACAGCAATATACAGCACTAAGTGAAAGATATCTATACTTAACCAGACCTAGCCTAACCTAATCGAACTAAGAGTAACTGAGCCTTACGGGTAGAGAACACTATTGCCGGCTTCGCTAGAGACGAGCAGAGCCTATTAGGGGAGCGTCGGGCGCAGAAATCCCAAGAATCGCAGTGCCAGCGGAAAAGCCAAAGCCTTCCAAGCCATACCAAAGCTAATACAACCTAACCAAACGTATCCCACTTAGACCTAACGTGCCGAGATGACTATTGCTGGCCTCCCCGTCGCCTACCGAGGCATATTAGAGGAGAGCAGAGCGCTGGCGTCATTGAATGTCATTGCATATGACGAAGCTCAAAGGTAACTCAACCTAACCCAAACAATCCTAACCTAACAAAACGTAACATCTCTCATCCTACAGCGCTGCGGCCACTATTTCTGAAATTCTCAGAGCGAAGAAAAAACCTAACCAAACGTAACATCTCTCATCCTACAGCGCTGCGGCCACTATTTCTGAAATTCTCCGAGCGAAGAAGGGAAAACTATGTCACAGTAGGGCGCAGAATTCCAGCGAACAGCAGTGCACAGCAGAAAAGTCGAAGCTACTCTGGCCTCACATAACCAAGCGTAACACAACCCAACGTAACATGACCGAACCCTACAGGCTGAGTAAGGTGACGTCCGGTAAGGTCAGGTTAGGCTACGTTTTATTAGGATGGCTTCAACTTTTGTGTTATACACTGTTGTTCGGTGGATTTCAGCGCTTTACTGAGCTCTAATATGTTCTGCTTGACCGTGTGTAGGCCAGCAATAGAGGTCTCGGCTCGTTAGGGGTAGTTATTCTACGTTTGGCTAGGTTAGGTTATGTTAAGTTAGGTTGGTATATCTTTGACTATTGTGCTATACACTGCTATTTAGCGGCCCTCTGCGCTCTACTGTGATCTAGTAACTACTGCTTGGCTCTGTCGAGGCCAGCGATGTTGGTCTCGGCACGTAAGGTTAGGTTAGGTTGCGTTTGGTTACATAATATTTGTATATGTCAGGCTAGGGTATCTTTAACTTTTGTGCTATAGACTGTTATTTGGTGCATTTCTGCTCTATACCTAGCTCTACTGTACTCCGCTAGACTTTTGGGATGCGAGCAATAGTGGTCGTGGCACGTTAGTTTGAGTTATGTTACGATAGGTTATGTAAGGTTAGGTTATGATTGGTTAGGGTAGCTATGACTTGCGTGCTATAGACAGTTATTCGGAGGGTCCCTGCCCTTCACTCTGCTCTACCCTAATCTGCTAGACACTGCGGAGGCCAGCAATAATAGTCGCGGCGCGCTTCGTCGAGTTTGCCTACGATAGACTAGGTCACGGTAGTTTGGGTTAGATTTGGACGTTTTAGACCTTTCTGCTGTACGCTGCGATCCTATGGATTTCTGCGCCCTACTCTCCGCTAACATTTTCTGCTTTTTTGCGTGGTCGCCAGGAATAATGCTCTCGGCACGTTAGGTTGAGTTATTTTACGCTTTGTCAGCTTATTTGTTGCCAAGTTTGGCTGACCAAGCTTTCACTTTTGCGCTTTGCGCTGCTATTCGGACGATTCCAGCGCTCCACATTGCTCTGCCATACTCTGCTTAGCTCTCGCGAGGCTAACAATAGCGGTCGTTGAACGTCGGAATAGGTTACCTTACGTCCGCTTATGTTACGTTGTGGTAAGTTACGAGAGGATAGCTTCGGCTTTTGCGCTATACACTGTTACTCGTTGGATTTCTGCGCTCTACTGTGCTCCAATATGCTCTGCTTGGCGCTGGGGATGCCAGCAGTTTTGTTCTCGACACGATGGGATGAGTTAGGCTTCGTTTAGCTAGTTTAGGCTCTCTAAGGTTTAATTAGGATATCTTTGACTTTTGCGCTATACACTGCCATTGGGTGGATTTTTGCGCTCTACTGTGCTCTAGTATGTTCTGCTAGGCTCTGTGGAGGCAAGCAATAGAGGTCTCGGCTCGTTAAGTTTAGTTATTCTACGTTCGGTTAGGTCGGGTTGGATCAGGTTAAGTTAGGATATCTTTGACTTTTGCGCTGTACACTGCAATTTGTTGGATTTCTACGCTTTACTGTGCTCTAGTGTGTCCTACTCGGCCCTTCGGATGCCAGTAATAGTGGCCTTGTCGCGTTAGGTTGAGGTACGATACGTTTGGTTAGCTTACGTTAGCTCTTGTTAGGTTTGGATAGCTTCCGCTTTTCTGCTATATTCTGCGATTCCACAGATATCTGGGCTATACTCTCCGCTATTACCCTCTCCTCGGTTCTATGGAGGCCAACAATGCTGTTCGCGGCGCGTTAGCTTGGGATATGTTACGTACGGATAGGTTAGGCGTGTTTGGCTTTGGTTAGGATAGCTTCGACAAATGTGCTCAACACGGATAACCTATGGACTTCTGTCCTGTACGGTGCTCTATCATATTCTGGTCGTCTCTGGGGAAGCCAGCAATAGTGGTTACGGAACGTCAGGATTAGATAATCTACGTATGGTTAGGTTAGGCTAGGTCTGGTTAAGACCGGATAACTTTGACTTGTGTGTTATACATTGCTATTTGGTGGCATTCTGCGCTCTACTCTGCTGTAGTATATTCGGCTTGGTCCTGGGGAGGCCAGCAGTATTAGTCTCGGCACGCAAGTCTGAGTTAGGTTGCGTTTGGTTAAGTGACGTTTTGTTGGGTTAGGATACGATGATTGACCTTTGTGCTATACACTGATCTTCGGTCGATATCTGCGCTCTGCATTACTCAGCTGGCATCTGCTCGACTCCAGGGAGACCAGTAACAGTGTTATCGGCACGTTTTGTTGGGTTATGCTACGTTTGTTTAGGTTATGTCAGCATGGGTTAGGTTTGGCTTGCTTTGACTTTCGTGGTATAGACTGTTCTTTGGCGGATCTCTGCGCTCTACTGCTTTCTAGTATGTGGTGTTTGGTTCTATTCTACTTGGCTTTGGGGAGACCAGCAGTATTGGTCTCGGCACGTTAGTCTGAGTTTGGCTACGTTTGGATGGTTTATGTTAGTCCGGTTAGGTATGGATAGCTTTGACCTTTGTGCCTTACACTACTATAAGATGAATTTCTGCGCCCTAGATTGCTATACTATACTCTGCTCGACTCTCGGGATGCGAGCAATAGTGGTATGTCTCGTCAGGTTGTGTTATGTTACGTTTGGTTATGTTAGGTTAGGGTACGTTTGGTTAGGGTAGCTTTGACTGTCGTGCTACGAGCATGTTTTCGGTGAATACCTGCGCTCCACTGTGCTCTATTCTAATTTGCTACACCCTGTGGAGTCCAGGAATAGTGGACGCTGCACGTTACGTTGTGTATGCCTAAGTTAGGTTAGGTTACGTTAGTTTGGGATATGTTTGGATATCTGTGACTTTTCTGCTGTACTCTGCAGTTCAGTTTGGCTCTGTGGATGCCAGTAATCTTGGTCGCGGCACGTTATGTTGCGTTAGGTTACGTTCGGTCATACTACGATTGGGTATGTTAGGAGGTGGCACCTTTGACTATTGTGCTTCACACTGCCATTCGGTGGATTTCTGCGCTCTACATTTCTTTAATATGCGCTGCTTGTCTCAGGGGATGCCAGCAGTGTTGTTGTCGGCACGTTAGTTTGAGTTAGGCTTCGTTTGTCTAGGTTATGCTTTGTTAGGTTAGGCTAGGGTACCTTCGGCTTTTGTGCCGCACCTGGCAATGCGATGGATTACAGCGCTCTACTGTGATCTAGTATTTTCTGTTTGGCTCTGGGGAGGCCAGCGGTGGTGGTCTCTACACGTTGGCTTATGTTATATTGCGTTTGTTTATACCAAGTTTGGATAATGTAGGACAGGGTAGCTTTGCCCTTTGTGCCATACCTTGCCATTCGGCGGGTTTTTACGCTCTGATTTGTTCTACTGTACTCAGCGCGATTCTGGAGATGCCAGTAATAGTTGTCTCGTCCCGTTAGGTTGAGTTAGGTTACGTTTGGTTACGTTACGATGGTTTGTATCAGGTTAAGATAGATACGACTTTCTCCATATACGCTTCTATTTGGTGGATTTCGCAGCTCTACTGTGCTCCATTATGCTCTGCTTGTCCCTGGGGAAGTCGGAAGTTGTGCTCGCTGCGCGACAGTGCAGTTACTCTTCGTTCAGTTATGACAGGTTAGGTCCGGTTAGGTCAGGGTATCTTGGACTCTGATGCTATACGTTGCTATTTGGTAGCTTTCTACGCTCTACTGTACTCTACTATACTCCACCCGACACTGGGAGGCCAGAATTAGTGGTCATATCTTGAAGGGGTGCGTTAGGATACGTCTAGTAGTGTTAAGATTGGTTACGTTAGTATAGGATAGCTTCGACTTTTGTGCTGCACTCCGCTATTCGGAAGAATTCCATGCTCTACATAGCTCTACTGTACTCTGCTCGAATCCGGGGTTCCAGTAGTTGTATTTCAGGCAGGTCTTGTTGAGTTAGGCTACGTTTGGACAGGTTACGTTAGCTTGGGTTAGGTGTGCGTTGACTTTCCGGTATAGAGTGTTGATCGGCGGACTTCAGCACACAACTGTGATCTAGTATGTTTTGCTTGGTTCTGGTGAGGCCAGCAACAGTGTTCTCGGCAAGTTACCTCGAGATAGGTAACGTTTGGTTATGTTACGTTTGGAAAGATTAGGATATGACAGCATTGACTTCTATGCTACACACTGTTATTCGGTGGATTTCTGCGCTCTGCTGTGTTCCAGAATATTCTGCTTTGTTCTCGGGACGCCAGCAGTATTGGTCTCGGCTCGTTTGCCTGTTATACGTTGCGTTTGGTTATGTTACGTTTGGTTAAGCTAGGAGAGGATAGCTCGCACTTTTGTGGTATGCACTGCTATTCGGTGGATTACTGCTCTCTACTGCGATTTAATTTCCCCGCTTTGATCTGGGAAAGCTTGAGATGGTGGTCTCGGCGCGTTAGGTTGTGGTAGGATACGTTTGGTTAGGTTAGGTTTCTTTAGGTTTGGTTAGCATATCTCTGCCTTGCGTGCTATTCACTGCCATTCTGTGGATATCTGCTTCCTACTCACCTGTAGTGCGGCCCGTTTGGCGATGTGGAGGCTAGCAGTTCTGGGCTGGGATCGTTAGATTAGGATTGATAACGTTTGACCAAGCCAGGTTAGGTCAGGTTAGGTTAGGATATCTCGTACCTTTTTGCTATACGCTGCTATTCGGAAGATTCCGGAATCCCACATGGCTCTGCTACAATCTGCTTAGCTCTCTTAAGGCCAGAAATTGCTTTCGTGGCACTTCGGCCTTGGTTACGTTACGTCTGCTTATGATACGATTGGTTAGGTTAGAATTTGTTAGATACGACTTTTGCGCTTCGCACTGCTATTCCATGGACGCCTGCGCTGTTCTGTGCGCTATCGCACTCCGCTTGTCTGCGTGGACGCCAGGCACTGTGCTCTCGTCTCGTTAGGTTGGGTTACGTTACGTTTGGTTAGGTTTGATTTGGTTAGGCTTGTTTAGGATAGCTTCGACTTTTGAGCTGTACACTGCTATTCGGATGATTTCACTCTAGATTGCTCTGCTGTACTCTGCATAGCTCTCGTGAGGCCAGCAATGCCGGTCGTGGAACATCGGTATGGGTCAAGTTACGTCCGCTTATGTTACGTTTTGATATGTTAGGATTGGCTATATTTGACTGTTGCGCATTACGCTGCTCTTCGGTGGATTTCTGCCCTCTAATGTGCTCTAATATGCTCTGCTTGTAGCAAGTGATGCCAGCTGTGGTGTTCTCGGCTCGTCGGGTTGAGACCGGCTTCGTTTGGGTATGCAGGGTTTGTCAGCTTAGGTTAGGGTACCTTTGACTTCTGTGCTTTGCACATGAGTGCGGCGAATTTATGCGCTCTCCTGTGCTCTAGTTTATTCTGCTTTGCTCTGGGCAGGTCAGCAATAGTGGTCTAGGCACGTCAGGTTGGGTTATGGTACGTTTGGTTTTACTATGCTTGGTTAGGTTAGGAGAGGGTAGCTTTGACTTTTGCGCAGTACACTGCTATTCGGTGGATTTCTGCGCTCTGCTGTGTTCTAGTATTCCCTGCTTTGCTCTGGGGATACCAGAAATAGTGGCAGCGGCGCGTTACTTTGTATTAGTCTGCGTTTGTTTAGGTTAGGTTCGTTTGGGACAGGTTGGGATATCTTTTACTTTCATAACATTCATTGCCATCTTGTGGACCTCTGCGTTCTACTCCCGTCTAATATGCCCTGCTTGGCGATGTGGTGGCAGGCAGTAGTAGGATAGGCACGTTAGGTTGGGATTGGTTACGTTCGGTTGGGTTAGGTTAGGTCCGGTTGTGTTTGTATATCTTGCAGTTTTCTGCTTTACACATCATTGCGGTGGATTTCAGCGGCCTACTGTGCTCTATAATATCCTGCTTGGCTCTGGAGAGACCAGCAATGATGGTGGCGGCACGTTATGTTGGGTATGGTTACGTTTGGCTTTGTTGCGATTGATTAGGTTACGAGAGGGTACCTTTGACTATAGTGCTGCAGTCTGCTATTAGGTGGATTACTGCGCCCCAAATTGATCTAATATTTTCAGCTTTGCTCTGTGATGGCCAGCAATAGTGGTCTCGGCTTGTTAGGTTGAGTTAGGTTACATTTTTCTATGTTAGGCTGGTTTGGGTTAGGTGAGGATATCATTGACCTTTCTGCCTGTACACTGCCATTCGATGGACTTCTGTCTTCTGCTCTACTCCAATATGTTATGCCAAGCGATGTGAATATCGGCAATTGCGGTGTAGGCACGATAGGTTCGATTAGCTTACGTTTGGTCATGTTACGTTTTGCTAGGTTAGGATGCCATAACTTAGGCTTTTGCGCTTTACACTGCTGTTCGGTGGATATCGGCGCTCTACATTCCTCTACTATACTCTGCTGGAATCTGCGGTGGCCAGCAGGAGTGGTCGTGACACGAAAGTAACAGTTCGGTTACGTCTGGTCATGTTATGTTAGGATAGGTTAGGGGAGGATAGCTTTGTCTATTGTGCTAAACAAAAGGTTACGATATCTTCGACTTCTGCGCTCTACTGTGTACTAATATGATCTGCTGCTCTCTGAGGAGGCCATCAAAAGTGGTCTTGGCACGGTAGGTTTATTTATGCTACGTTTGGCAAGGAATGGTTGACTAGGGTTAGATTTTGGTGGGTTCGACTTTTCAGCTTAGTACAGCGATTCTACGGTTTCTGCTCTCTACTCTCCCTATTTATGATCAGTTTGGCTGTTTGGAGACAAGCAGCACTGGTAGTGGCACGTTTGGTTGAGATAGATTCCGTTTCGTGTAGTTAGGCTACCTTAGGTTTGGTTATGGTGGCTTTAACCTTTGTGCTCAACGCAGCTATCCTATGGACTTCTTGGTTCTACTTTACTGTATCATATTGTGCATGTCCCTGGGGACGCCAACAATACTTGGCGCAGCACGTTAAGTTGTGTTGTGTCACTTTGGTTAAGTTAGGTTAGATAAATTTGGTCAGGTTACCCCCGACTTTTGTGCCACCCACTGCTCTTCCTCCTATTTCTACCCTCTACGTAGCTCTACTATACTCTGCACGACTCTTGGGAGGATAGTAACAGTGGTCCCGCCGTGTTAGTTTGATTTGCGCTACGTTTGGCTATGTCACTTTCGGTTACGGTATTAGAGAGTAGCATTGACTTTTGTGCTGTATGCTGCCATTCTGTGAGCCTCTGCGCTACACTGTGCTCTTGTATGCTGTGATTGGCACTGAGGATGCCAGTAATAGTGGTTTCGGCACGATAGGTTGATTTATGCTTCTTATGGTTAGGTTAAGCTGGTTTCGGTTAGGTTTGCGTAGCCTTGACTTTCGTGGCATACACATCAATTCTTCGGATTTCTGCGCTCTACTGCGCTGCGTTATGCTCTGCCTGTCCATGAGGGCGCCTGCAATAATGGTCTCGTCTCGCTGTATTTACCTAGACTACATACGGTTTGGTTATGTTGGGTCGGGTAATGTTTGGACACACCCGACGTGTGTGCTGTTCGCTGGTCAATGGAGGCTTTCCGCGCTCTGTTGTGCTGTCATATTCTATTTTGCTCGGGAGAATTCAGCAATAGTGGTCTCGTCACGTTATGTTAAGCTAGGTTACCTTTGATTATATTACGTTTGGATAGGCTAGGACAGGATAGCTTTGACTCATGTGCTATAAACTGCTATTCGGTCGATTTATGCGCTCTGCATTGCTGTACTGTAATATGCTTGTCTCTGTGGGTGCCAGCAATTTGGGTTTCGGCCCGTCAATTTGATTTACGCTACGTTTGGTTAGTCCGTATTAGATTAGGTTAGGATTGCATAACTTTGAATTTCGTGGTATACACAGCAATTCGGTGACTTTCTGCGCTCTGCAGTGCTCTAGTATTTTCTACTTCGCTCTGGTAACCCAAAAATGATGGTCCCGGCACGTTAGGCTAAGTTAGGTAGCGTTGGGTCAATTACATTTGGACAGGTTAGGATCGTATAGCTGTGACTTATGTGCTATACACCGCTATGCGGCGTATTTCTACATTCTATACTGCTCTTCTATACACTGCACGCCTCTGGGGAGGCCAGAAGTAGTGGTCCCGCCACATTACTCTCATATAGGCTACGTTCGGTTATGTTACGTTTGGTTAGGGTAGGAGAGGATAGCATTGACTTTTGTGCTGTATACTGCTATTCTGGTAACTTCTGCGCTATACCGTGCTCTGAATGTAGTGGCTAGTCTACGTTTGGTTGAGTTAGGTTATGTTTGGGTATGTTACGGTTGGTTAGGTTAAGAGAGGATCTCCGTTTGGCTCTGGCGAGGCCAGCAATCGTGGTCCCGTCACGTTAGGTTGAGTTAGGCTTCGTTTGGCTAAGTTGTGTTTATTTGCGTTAGGTTCAGATACCTTTGACCTTTCAGCCATGGTCAGTCATGTGGTGGATTTCTGCACTCTACTGAGCTCTACTTTGCTCTGCTCGACCCTTGGGTGGCCAGATGTAGTGGCTAGTCTACGTTTGGTTGAGTTAGGTTATGTTTGGGTATGTTACGGTTGGTTAGGTTAAGAGAGGGCAGCTGTGACTTTTATATTTTACACTGCCATTAGGTGGATTTCTGCGCTGTACATTGCTCTGCCATACGATGCTCGACTCTGTGGTAGCCTGCAATAGTGCTATCTGCTCGATAGGTTGAGTTAAGCTACGTTTGGATACGTTACGTTTGGTCATGTTGGGCTTGGATGGTTTTGGCTCTTGTGCTATAATCTGCTGTTCAGTAGGTTTCTGCGCTCTCCTCTGCTCTAATATGCTCTGCTTGGCCCTTGGGTGGCCAGGAAGAGTGGTCTCGGCACGTTAGGTTTATTTCTGCTAAGCTTGACAGCGTTTGGTTAGGTCAGACTAGGTTAGGACATATTTGACTATTACGATGCTACTTGGTGGCTCTCCGCGCTCTACTGTGCACTATCACATTCTGCTTAGATCTGGTGCGGCCAGCAATAACGTTCTCGGCTCGTTAGGTGATGCTAGGTTGCGTTTAGTTACACTATGTTTGAATAGGGTAGGATAGGGTAGCATTGACTCCTGTGCTATACACTGCTATTCGGTGGATTTCTACGCTCTGCCTTTTTCTACTATACTCTGCTCGACTCTGGGAAGCTAGTAATAGCCGTCTCGGACCGTAACGTTGAGTTAGGTTGCGATCAGTTACGTTATGTTTGGGTTAGGTTTGGATGGATTTGACTTTCGTGGTATACGCTGATTTTCGGTGGACTTCAAAGCTCTCCTGCGCACCAATATGTTCTGCCCGACTCTGGTGACGTCAGTAATAGTGATCTCGGCACAACAGGTTGAGATAGGATACGTTTGTATAGGCTACGCGAGCTATGGTTAGGCTTCGATAACTTCGACTTTTCTGATGTACACTGCAACTCTATCGACTTCTGCGCTCTACACACCTCTACTATGCCCTACTTCGCCCTGTGTAGGCCAGCAATACTTGTCGCGTCACGTTAGGAAGTATTAGGTTACGTTTGGTTACGTTACGTTTGGTTAGGTTAAGATATGATAGCTTTGACTTTGTGCTGTACAATGCTATTGTGTGAATTTCGGCGCTCTAGTGTGATGTAGTATGTCCAGCTTTGCTCTGGAGTGGCCAGCAGTGGTTGACTCGGCACGTTATGTTTAGCTACGTTACGCTTGGCTTGGCTCTGCTAGGAGAAGTTAGGTTAGGATACCTTTGACCTTTATGCCACATACTGCAATGCGATGGATTACTGCTCTCTACTGTCCTCTAGCATGTTCTGGTTGGCTCTAGGAAGGCCAGCAAGGATGATCTCGGCACGATAGGCTGAGTTAGGTTACGGTGGCTTGGCTAGGTTAGGATATGCTTGTTTAGGGTATCATTGTCTGTTGTGCTATACAGTGTTCTTCGGCCGATATCTGTGCCGTGCATTGCTCTACTAGCGTCTACTTGAATCCGTGGATGTCAGCACCAGCCGTCGTGGCATGACAGGATGCGTTAGGTTACGTTTGGATAGGTTAGGTTATACTACGTGTGGCTAGGATAGCTTTGACTTTTGTGTTACACTCTGCTATTCGGTGGATACCTGCGCTCTACTGTGCTCCAATATATTCTGCTATGCTCTGGGTAGGCCAGGAATAGCGGTCAAGGCTAATTACGTTTAGTTATTCTATGTTTGGTTAGGTTATGTTAGGCTAAGATGGGTTAGGATACCTCTGTCCCTTGTGCTATGCACTACTATATGGTGGCACGTTAGGCTAAGCTATGTTGCGTTTGGTTAGATTTCGTTTGGATCGGTTAGGAGAGGATGGCCCTGACTTTAGTGCTATGGTCTGCTATTATGTGGATTTCCGCTCCATACAGTGTTTAGACATTTTCAGCTAGGCTCTGATAAGGGCTGGAATATTGGCCTCGGCACGTTACGTTGAGTCAGGTTTCGTTCGGTTAGGTTTGCTTAGGCAATGTTTGGTCAGGGTATCTTTAACTTTTGCGCTGTAAGCTGCTATTCGGTGGATTACTGCGCACCACTGAGCTCTAGTATGTCCTGCTTGACCCTGAGGATGGCAGCAATAGCGGTATCGGCACGTTAGGTTGAGTTAGGCTATGTTTGGTCTTGTTGTGTTTGTTTGGGTTAGGTTTGGGTAACTCTGACTTTTCCGATATACACTGTGATATTATGGATTTCTACGTCCTTCTCCCCTCTAGTGTGTTCTGCTTGGCTCTGGGGAGGACAGCAACAGTGGTCGCAGCTCGTTAGGTTGAGCTAGGTTACGGTCGGTTATGTTACGACTGGTTTGGTGTGGAGGGGATGGCTTCGTCTTTAGTTCTGTATTCTGCTATTACGTAGATACCTGTGCCCAGCAGTGCTCTAATATTTTCAGCGTGGCTTTGGGAAGGCCTGCAACATTGGTCTCGGCACGTTATGTTGAGTCATGCTCCGTTCGGTTAGGTTGCGTTAGGCAAAGTTATGTTAGGATATCTTTGACTTCTGTGCTAGGCACAGCTATTCGGCTGATTACTCTCCTCTTCGTTGCTCTGGCATACTCTGCTCGTCTCTGGGGAGGCCAGCATTAGTGGCCATGGCTCGATATGATTTGCTATGCAGGGTTTGGTAATGATACGATTGGATACCTTTTGAT
Source organism: Eufriesea mexicana (assembly GCF_001483705.2). Lineage (NCBI taxonomy): Eukaryota > Metazoa > Arthropoda > Insecta > Hymenoptera > Apidae > Eufriesea > Eufriesea mexicana. The sequence continues at coordinate 27,207 of NW_016909626.1, forward strand.
TGGATAGCTTCGACTCTTATGCTGCACAACGCTATTCGGTGGTCTTATGCGCTCTACTGTGCTCCAGTATATTCTGCTTGGCTCTGGGAATGCCAGCAATAGTGGTCGCGGCGCGTTAGGTTGAGTTAGCTTACGCTTGGTTATGTCACGGTTGCGTAAATTCGGAGAGGATAGCTTTTACTTTAGTGCTATATTCTGCTATTAGGTGGATTTCTGCTCCTTACAGTACTGTAATATTTTCAACTTGGCTCTCGGAAGAACAGCAATAGTAGTCCCGGCACGTTTCTTTGAGTCAGGCTACGTCCTGTCAGGACGGGTTGGGCAAAGTTTTCTTTGGGTATCTTTAACTATTGGGCTGTACACCTCTATTCGGTGTTCTTCTGCAATCTCTTCTCCAATAGTATATCCTGCTTGGCGGTTGGGGGCAGGAATAGCGTTCTCGGCGCGTTAGTTTAAGATAGGCTACGTTTGGCTATGTTCTCTTGATTTGGGTCAGGCTTAGGTATCTTTGACTTTTCCGATATAAACAGCGATTCTATGGACTTCTACATTCTACTGTCCACTAATGTGCTCTGCTTGGTTCTCAGTAGACCAGGATTTGCGGTCACGGAATGTTAGGCTGAGTTAGGTTGCTTTCGGTTATGTTAAGATTGGCCAGGTTAGGAGAGGATAGCTTTGACTTTAGAGCTATAGTCCGTTATTAGGTGTATTCCTGCGCCCTGCAGGCCTCTATCATTGTCAGCTTGGCTCAGGGAATTCCGGTAATGGTGGTCTCCGCACGATAGGTTGAGTCATGTTACGTTTGGTTGTGTTACAATTCGTCATGTTAGGAGAAGATATCTTTCACTTTTGTGCTATAGTCTGCTGTTAGTTCGATTTCTGCGCCTAAGAGTGTTCTAATATTTTTAGCTTAGCTATGAGGAGGCCAGCAATAATTGACGCGGCACGTTAGGTTCAAATATGTCACGTTTGGTTATATTAGGATTGGCTAGGTTAGGAGAGGAGAGCTCTGACTTTAGAGCTATAGCCTGCTATTAGTTGAATTTCTGCACCCTGCAGTGCACCAACATTTTCAGCTTGGCTCTGGGAATGCCAGCAATTGTTCTCTCGGCACGTTGCGTTGAGCCTGGTTGCGTACGGTTTGGTTGGGTTAGGCTAAGTTTCTTCAGGATAGCTTTAAGTTTTGTGCTTTACACTGCTTTTAGGTGGATTTCTGCACCCTACAGCGCCCTAGCGTGTCCTGCTTGGCTCTGGGGAGGGCTGCAATAGCGGTGTCGGCAGGTTAGAATCGGTCATGCTATGTTTGGTTGTCTCCTTTTGGTTTGGGTTTGGCCTGTGCAGCTTGGACTTTTCGGATACACACAGCGATAATATCTATTTCTGCGTTCTGCTCTCCTCTGACGTGTTCCGCTTGACTCTGGGGACGGCAGCAGTAGCGGATACTGCGCGTTAGTTTGAGTTAGGTTACGTTCGGTTATGTTACTGTTGGTTGGGCTAGGAGGGTATGGCTTCGACTTTAGTGCTACATTCTGCTATTAGGTCGATTTCTGCTCCCTAGCGAGCTTTAATATTTTCAACTTGCCTCTGGGAAGGCCAGAAGTAGTGATCTCGGCACGTTATGTTGTGTCAAGTTACGTTCGGTCAGGTTGGGTCATGCTATGTTTGGTCGGGATAAATTTAACTTTTGCGATGTACGCTGCTTTTCGGTGGATTTCTGCGATCTGATGTGCTCTAGTATGACCAGCTTGGCCCTGGGGAGGCCAGAAATGGTGGACGCAGCACGTCTGTGTAATTTAGGATACGTGCGGTTGTGTACGATTCTCTTGGTTAGGAGAGGATATCTATGCCATTAGTGCTATTGTCTCCTATTAGGCGGATTTCTGCGCCGTACTGTGCTCTAAATGTTTCAGCTTTGCTCTGGCATGTCCAGGAATGGTGTTCTCGGCACGTTACGATTAGCCAGGCTACGTTTGGTAAGGATAGCCTTAACTTTTGTGCTGTACACTGCTATTCAGTGGATTTCTGCGCTCTACTGTGCTATAGTATGTCCTGCTTTGCTCTGGGGATGGCAACAACAGCGGTCTCTGCACGCTGGGATATGTCAGGCAGCTTTTGGCTTTATTGCCTTGGCTTGGGTTAGGCATGGGTGCCTTCGACTTTTCCAGTGTACAATGTGATTATATGGATTGCTGCGCTCTACTGTGCACTATCGTGCCCTGCTTGGCTCTGGGGGGGGGCAGCAATAGCGGTCTCGTTTCGTTAGGTTGAGTTATGTTACGTTAGGTCATGTAGCGGTTGGGTAGGTTAGGAGAGGATAGCTTTGACTTTGGTGCCATAGTCTGCTGTTAGGTGAATTTCTGCTCCATACAGTGCTTTAATATTTCAGCTTGGCTCTGGGAAGGGCCGAAATAGTGGTCCCTGCGTGTTACTTCCAGTCTGGTTACGTCCGACAATGATGGGTTATGCTACGCTTGGTCAGGGTAGATTCAACTTTGTGCTGTACACTGTTATTCGGAGGACTTCTGCGCTCTGCTGTGCTCAAGTACGTCATGGGTTGGTCTTGGGGGCGGAGGGAGGCGGGGTCCAGCAGTCGCTGTTTCGGCTCGTTACGTTGTGTTGGGCTATGTTTGGTTATGTCCTTTTGGTGTGGGTTAGGCTTACGTGGCACTGACTTTTCTGATATACACTGCGATTCAATGGATCTCTGCGTTCCACTCTCATCTAAGGTGTTCTGCTTGGCTCTGGGTGGCCAGCAATAGCGCTCGTGGCACGGTAGGTTGAGTTAAGTTATGTTTGCATATGTTACTATTCGTTAGGTGAGGAGAGGGTAGCTTCGACTTCAGCGCTACAATCTGAACTTAGGTGGATTTCAGAGACTAACAGTGCTCTAGTATTTTCCGCTTGGCCCTGAGAGGGCCAGCAATAGTGCCCTCGGCACGATACGATGAGTCACGTGACGTTCGGTTAGGTTGAGTTAGGCTTGGATTGGTCAGGGTAGCTTCAGCTTTTGTGCAGCACACTGCTATTCTGTGGATTTTTGCGCTCTACTGTGCTCTAATATGTCCTGCTTGGATCTTGGGAGTGCAGCAATAGTGGTCTCGGCACGTTGTGATCAGTCAAGTTTCGTTCGGTTGGTATGGTTTAGGACAAACTTGGTTAGGATAGTACTAACCATTCCGCAGTATATCGCCATTCGATGGATTTCTGGCCTCTAATGTGACCTTGTATGTCCTGCTTGTCTCTACGGAGGGCTGCAATAGCTGACTCGACACGTCAGGTTGTGTTAGGCCATGATTGGATACGTTCTGTCGGTTTGGGTTAGGGTTGGGTAGCTTTGGCTTTTTGATATACACTGCGATACCATGGATTTCTGGGTTCTACTCGCCGCTATTGCTTTCCTCTTGGCTCCGGGGATGACAGCATTTGTGGTTGCGGCACGTTAGGTTGATTTACATTACGTTCGGTTAGGTTGGGTTTGGTTAAGTTTGGATAGGATGTCTTCAACTTTTTGCCGTTCAATCCTATTCGGTGGACTTGTACGCTCTACTGTTCTCTGGCATGTCCTTCTTGGATCTGAAGTGGGCAAGAACAACGGTGTCGGCACGTTAGACTTTGTCAGGCTATGGTTGGTCATGTACTGTTTGTTTGGGTAAGGCTTGGGTAGCTCTGACTTTTCTGATATACACTACGATTATGTGGATTTCTGCATTCTACTCTCCACTAACGTGTTCCGCTTGATTCTGTGGAGGCCAGCAATAGAGTTCACAGAGCGTTAGGTTTGGTTGCGTTATGTCTTGTTATGTTACGGTTGGTTAGGTTAGGAGAGTGTGGCTTTGACTTTAGTGCTATGGCCCGTTATTAGGCGGATCCCTGCTGCATACAGTGCTCTAATGTTTTCAGCTTGGTTCTGGGAGTGCCAGCAACAGTGGCCTCGCAACTTTATGTTGAACCCTTTTACGTTCGGCTAGGTTAGGTCAAGCCCAATTTGGTCAAGGAGGATTTAACTACTCTACTTCAACCCATAGAAGCCTAACCTAACCCAAAGAAACCTAACCTAACCAAACGAGACTTAACATAACCTAACGCGCTGCGACGTGTATTGCTGGCCTCCACAGAGCGAAGCAGAGCATAACAGAGGAGAGCAGATCCATGGAATCGCAGTGTAAAGTGGAAAAGTCGGAGCTATCCTAGCCTAAACAATGCTAACATAACCAGACCAAGCGTATCATATCTCAACCTATCGTTCCTCGATCATCATGCCTGGAACCTCCAGAGCCGTGCAGAGCATACCAGACCAGAGTAGGGCACAGAAAACCACAGAATCGCAGTGTACAGCAGAAAAGTCATAGCTGTCAAAACCTAACCCATGCTAACCTAAACTAGCCAAACGTAGACTAGCAGAACCTAATATGCCGCCGCCAAGTTTTGTGGCCTCCTCAGAGCCGAACAGAACATACTAGAGCACAGTAGAGAACTGGAATCCACCGAACAGCAGTGTATGCCACAGCAGTTAAATCTAAACTTTCCTAACGTAACAAATCGTATCATGAACAAACGTAACAGAACACGAGGTAACATGCCGAGACCATCGTTGCTGTCCTCTCCAAGCCAAGGAGACGATATTGGAGCACGGTACAGCGCAGAAGTCCTCCAAACAGCAATGTATATCACAAAAGTCGGAGCTATCCCATCCAAACCTAACCACACCTTACCTAACCGTATGTAGCAAAGCTCCACCTAACGTGTTGCGTCCACCATTCCTGGCGTCCCCGGAGACAAGAAGAGCGTGATAGGGCAAATTAGGGCGCTGGAGTCCACAGAAGAGCAGCGGGCAGAACAAAAGTCAAAGCTATCCCAAGCAAACACAGCATAACCTTATATGGCCGAGCGGAATCTAACTCAACGTAACGTGCCGCGACCACCATTCCTGGCGACCCCGGAAGCAAGCAGATTGTGATAGCGCTCAGTAGAGCGCCGAAGTCCATAGATTATCTGTGTGTAGCTCAAAAACCAACGCTATTCCAGCCTCACCTTACATAACCTAACCTAAACAAACGCAATGGAACCCAACCTATCGTGCCGAGAGCACTACTGCTAGCCTCCCCACAGCCAAGCAGAATATACTAGTACACAGTAGAGCGCATAAGTCCACCGAATGGCAGTGTATATCACAAACGTCAAAGCAACCCTAACCAAACTTAACCTACCCAGACTAATACCGAACGTAACCTAACTCAGCCAAGCGTGTCACGACCACTATTGCTGGCCTCCCCACAGGCAAGCATAGTTTAGTAGAGAAATACAGGTCGCAGAAATTTCCCGAACAGAAGCCTATAGCACAGAAGTCACAGCTATCCCAGCTAAACCTAACCCAACCTAGCCAAGCCAAACCTTACATAAGTCAACCTAATGTGCCTATACCATTATTGCTTGCCTCCCCAAGCAAAGCAGGATATACTAGAGCACGACGGAACGCAGACATCTACTGAACAACTGTGTATACCACGTATGCCGAAGCACACCAACCCTAACCCAGACTAACATATCCAAACCGAACGTAACACAACTCAACCTGACGTGCCAAGGCCACCATTACTGGCATCACGAGAGCAAAAAAGAGTATAGCAGAGCAATGCACGACGCTGAAATGGACCGGATAGCAGTGCATAGCACTAAGGTCAAAGCTTTCCCAACCATACATATCCAAACCTAGCCTGACCGAACGCAACATAACTCAACCTATCCAGCCGCGACAAGTATCCCTGGTATTCATAGACACAAACAGAGTGTTGCCGCGCACAGCACAGCGCAGGAGACCATAGAATCTCATTGAATAGCGGAAAAATCAAAGCTACAGGAACCTTGCCCATGCTAACGTAAACCAGCCAAACGTAACTTAGCTCAGCCTGACATGACGCCGTCACAATTTCCGCCAGCCACAGAGCCAAGCAGAGCATATTAGAGCACAGTAGACTGGAGAAACCCATCGAAAAGCAATATGTAGCACAAAAATGAAAGACATCGTTTCCTGACCTAACCAATCGTTACAGTACCAAACGTACAGAACACAAGCTAACGTGCCACCACCACCATTGCTGGCCTTGCTAGAGCCAAGCAAAGTATATCAGAGAAGAGCATGGCGAAGAAATCCATGGAATCGCAGCGTACAGAAGAAATGTAAGAGATATCCAAACCTAACCCAAACAAACATAGCGTAACCTAACGTAGAGGAACTAAACGTAAAGTGACGCGGCCACAGTTTCCGGCATCCCAGGGTCTATCAGATTAGAGTATAGCGATATGGAGGGCAAGAATACAGCTAATAGTTGCGTATAGCACAATGGTCAATGATATCCTAACCCAGCCAGACCGAAACTAGCCCAACAAAACGTAGAGCAACTAAACATAACGTGCCACGGCCACAATTTCTGGCCTCCCCAGAGCCAAGCAGACGTATTAGGGCACAGTAGAGCTGAGAAATCCACCGAAAAGCAGTATGTAGCTCAAAAGTCAAAGGTACCGTATCCTAGCCCACCCAATCATAACACTACCAAACACATCAAGTCTCAACCAAACGCGCCAAGAGCACTATTGCCGGCCTTCCGCAGCCATGCAGAGCATATTAGAGCACATCAGGGCGCAGAAATTACCCTGAGCAAACTGAGCCTGACCCAACATATCCGAACGTAACATGACTCAATATAACGGGCCGAGACCACTATTTCCGACATTCCCAGAGCGAAGCTGAAAATATTAAGAAGCTGCCGGGAGCAGAAATCCGCCTAATAGCAGATTATGGCACTAAAGTCAAAGCTATCGTCTGCTAACCTAGAAAATCGTAACATAACCGGATGTACCCTAAGTTACACTGACGTGCTGCGGCCACTATTTCCGGCCTCCCCAGAGCCGAACAGGACATGCTAGAGCGCAGTAGAGCGCAGAAGTCCACCGAATAGCAGTGTACAGCACAGAAGTTGAAGCTATACAGACCAAGCTTCGCACGACCCTACATAACTGAAGCTTGCTTGTCACATCATAACATGCTGCGACCATAATCGGTGACCTTGACAGAGCGAAGCTGAAAATAATAGATCACTATATGGCGCAGGAATCCACCTAATAGTAAACCATGGCACTAAATGCATAGCTATCATCTCCTAACATAGAGAATCTTAACATAACCGAACATATCCTAACCTACCCTGACGTGCTGCGACCACTATTTCCGGCCTCCCCAGAGCCGAACAGGACAAATTAGAGCGCAGTAGAGCGCAGAAATCCACCGAACAGCAGCGTACATCACAAAAATTAAAGCTACCCTGACCAAACTAGTCCTAAATCAACCTAACCGAACGTAACGTCACTAAACGTAATTTGCCGAGACCACTATTGCTGGCCTTCCTAGAGCCAAGCTGAAAACATTAATGCACCGTTTGGAGCAGAAATTGCCTAATAGCAGACTATGGCACTGAAGCCAAAGCTATCACCCCCTGATATAACCAACCGTAGCATAACCAAGCGTAACCTATCTCAACCTAACGTGTCGGGACCACTGTTACTGGCCTCCCCTGAGTCAAGCGGAACACACTATTGGAGAGTAGACCGCAGAAATCCGAATAATCGCAGTGAATATGTGGACGGTAAAAGCTACGCAAGCCTAACCCAAACCAACGGAACAAAGCCAAATATAGCCTGACTTCACCTAACTTGCCGAGATCGCTATTGTTGCCCCCTGCCCGCCCAACAACCAAGCAGGACATACTATAGCAAGGTGGAGCGCAGAAAACCACCAAATAGCAGTGTACACCACAGAAGGTAAAGCTATCCTGACCAAACATGGGCTAACCCAGCCGATGCGAACGTATCCCGACTCACCATAATGTGCCGAGGCAGCTATTGCAGGCCTTTCCAGAGCTTAGCTGAAAATATTAAAACACTGTGAGGTGCAGAAACCCGCCAAATATCAGAATTCGGCACTAAAGTCAAAGCTGTCCTCTCCTAACCCAGAGAATCGTAACATAACCGTACGTACCCTATCCTACACTGACGTGCTGCGACCACTAGTTCTGGCCTCCGCAGAGCAGCGCAAGACGTACCAGAGCACAGTAGAGCGCAGAAATCCACAGAATAGCAGAGTACAGCACAAAAGTTTAGGCTTTCCTTACCAAGCATGTCCTAACCTAGCCTTGCCGCACGTAACATAACCCAACATAACGTGCTGAGGCCTCAATTGCTGGCCTTCACAGAACCAAGCTGAAAATTTTAAAGCACAGTTGGGAGCAGAAATCTACCTAGTAGCAGACTGTAGCACTTAAGCTATGGCTACCCTCACCTAACATATGGAATCGTAACATAACCGACCGCAACCTAACTTAACCTGACGTGCCGCGGCCGCTATTCCTGGCCACCCTAGAGCCAAGCAGGACATACCAGAGCGCAGAGGAGCGCAGAAATCCACCGAACAGAATTGTACGGCACAAAGTTAAAGCTATCCAGACAAAACTTAGCCTGACCCAACCTAACCGAAAGAAACATGGCACATCATAACGTGCTCAAACCACTGTTGCTTTCCTTGCCAGAGCCAAACCGAAAATATTAGAGCACTGTAGGGCGCAGAAGTCCACCTAATAGCAGACTATAGCACTAAAGCCATGGCTACCCTCTCCTAACCTATAGAATCGTAACATAACCGACCGTAACCTAACTTATCCTCACGTGCCGCGGCCGCTATTTCTGGCCACCCTAGTGCCAAGCAGGACATGCTAGAGCGCAGAAGAGCGCAGAAATCCACCGAACTGCATTGTACAGCACAAAAGTTAAAGCTATCCTGACAAAACTGATCCTAAAACAAGCTAATCGAACGTAACCTGACGCAGCATAACGTGCCGAGACCACAATTGCAGCCCTTCCCAAAACCAAGCTGAAAATATTAAAGCACTGTAGGGAGCAGAAATCCACCTAATAGCAGGCCATAGCGCTAAAGTCAAAGCCTACCTCTCCTAACAATGCCAAACGTAACATAACCAAACGTAACACAACTCAAACTAACGTGCCGAAACCACTATCGCTGGCCTCCAGAAACTCAAGCAGAGCACGATTGAGAGTAGTACGCAGAAATCCTTGTAGTTGCTGTGTATTTCAGAAAAGTCAAAGCTACACAGGACAAACCCAAACCAGCAGGCCATAGGCACACATAGCCTGATTCAACATAACGTGCCGAGGCAGCTACTGTTCCCCTCCCCAGAACCAAGCAGGGCATACTAGAGCACAGTAGTGCGCAAAAATCCTCCGAATAGCAGTATACAGCGCCAAAGTTAAAGCAATCCTGACCAAACTTTGCCTGACCCAGCTTAACCGAACGTAACCTGACTCATCATAACGTGCCGAGAGCGCTCCTCCCGGCCTCCCCAAAGCCAAGCAGAATGTACTAGAGCACAGTAGAGCGCAGTAACCCACCGGATTGCAGTGAATAGCATAAAAGTGGAAGATATCCTAGTCCATCATGTCCTAACCCAACCCAACCGAACGTAGCCTAGCTCAACGTAACGTGTCGAGAACGTAATTGCTGGCCTTCTCAGGGAAGAGCTGAACATACTAGAGCACTGTAGATCGCTGAAACCAACCGAACAGCTGTGCACAGCGCGAAAGTCGAAGCTATTACCTCCTAACATAACAAATACTGATATAACCGAAAGTAACGTAACGCAACCTTACATGCCGCGACCGCGAATGCTGGCATGCACGGAGCCAAGCAGAACTTATCAGGGGATAGTAGAAAGCAGTCATCCATAGAATCGCAATGTATAGCAGAAAAATCAAAGATACCCAAGCTCTACCCATGCTAACGTAAACTAACCATACGTAAGCTAACACAACGTAACATGACGCGGCAACTATCTCTCGCCTCCCCAGGGTAAAGCAGAGCGTATTAGGGCACAGTAGAGCGGAGAAATCCACCGAAAAGCAGCGTATAACACAAAAGTAAATGCCACTCTTTCCTAACCCGACAACCCGTAACATAACTTAACGTGACACAACTCAAAGTAACGTGCCTCGGCCACAATTGCTGGCACGCCCAGAACGAAGCAGAGCATATCAGAGCACGGTAGAGCACAGAAATACGACGAGTAGCAGTGTATAGCACAAAAGTCATAGCTGCAGCCTCCTAACTTGATCAAGCATAGCATAACCAAACGTAAGGTAGCTCAGACTGCGGTGCCACAACCACTATTGCTGGCCGCACCAGAGCAATGCAGATTGCGGCAGAGCAGCGTAATGCGCTGGAATCGACAGAATAGCAATGCATGGCACAAAAGTCAAAGCTATCCCATTCAAACCGAACCAAACCATGACAAACCAGACGTAACGTACCTCAAACTAACTTACCGCTGCCAATATTCATGGCGTCTACAGACACAAGCGGAGCAGGGCAGAGCACAGTACAGCGCAGTGGTCCACGGAAGAGCATAGTGTAGCACAAAAGTCAAAGCTATACTCTACTAACATCACCAGACGTAACGTAACCGAAAGTAACTTAACTCGATCTAGCGCGCCGAGACCACTATTGCTAGCCTCTACTGAGACAAGCAGAATATACTAGAGCACAGTAGAGCGCAGTAATCCAACGCAATGCAGCGTATAGCATAAGAGTGGAGCCTAGGTATAACCTAAGGTATCAGGACGTAGCACAAGCTAACGTAACCTTACCAAACACAGCATAAATGTGCATAACCTGCCGCGACTGCTATTGCTGGTCACTCCGGGGTCTAGCAGATTAGAGCAGCACACAGTGGACGGCTGGAATCCAACGGCAAACTTTGTATATCATGATATTCGAAGCTACGCTAACCATACTTAGCCTAACCTAACCTGACCAGACGTAACCTAACTCAAACTATGGTGGCACGACTGCCATTGCCGACATCCCCAGCAACGAGTAGAGTATAGTAGAGCAGAGTAGACCGCGGAAATCCACCGAAGAACAGTGTATACCACGAAAACCAAATCTATTCAAACATAGCCAAGCTATCACAACGTAGCCAAACGTAACCTACCAAATCCTGAAGGGCCAAGACCACTGTTACAGTCCTCCACGGAGTCGAGCAGGGTATAGTAGAGCAACGTGCAGCGTAGAATTCCACCGAATAGCCGTATATAGCAGAAAAGTCAAAGACATCCTATCGCACGATATCCAAACGTAGTATACCCAAACGCATACTATCCTAAACTAAGGTGCCGAAGCCACTATTTCTGGCTCACGCAGAGGCAAGCAGAATACACTAGATCATGGTGGAGCGCAGAGTGCCACTAAATAGCAGAGTATAGCACAAAAGTCAAAGATACCCTGACCTCACCAGACCAAACCTAACCAAACCAAACATAGCATAAATAAGCCTTACGTGCCGAGACCTCTACTGCTGGCATCGCACAGCCAAGCAGAACATATTAGAGCACAGTAAAACGCAGATGTCAACCAAACAGCAGACTACACCACGAAAGTCAAAGCAATTCACACCTAACCCAAACTAACCTAACCTAACCAAATGCAACCTGTCTCCAGCTGACATGCCGTGACCAATACTGCTGGCCTCCCCAGAGCCAAGTAGAACATATTAGAGAAAAGTGTAGTACAGAAGTGCACCGAACAACTGTTTACACCACGAAAGTCGTAGCTGCCCTGACCAAACCGTAACTAACGTGCCCTAACCGAACGCAGTCTAGCACAAACTGACACACCGAGACAACCATTACTGGCCTCAACAGAGTCGAGCAGAGTATAGTAGAGCACAGTAAATCGTAGTAATACACCAAAAAGCAATGTATACCACAAAAGTCAAGGATACCCTGACCACACCGAACCTGTCCTAACCTAACCAAACATAGAGTAACTAAACCTAACCTGCTGCGGCCGTCATTGCTTGCCTCCGCAGAGCCGAGCAGAGCATACTAGATGGGAGTAGAGCGCAGAAATCCATAGATTCGCTGTGTAAAGCGGAAACGTCGAAGACACCCAAAACTAACCAAAGCTAGCATAACCTAATATAACTCATCCTTTCTCAACCTAACGTGCCGAGACCACTATTACTGGCTTCCCCAGAGCCAAGCAGAACACGCTGGAGCACAGCAGATCGCAGAAGGCCGCCGTAAAACGGTTTATACGACGAAAGTCGAAGCTATCCTAACCTAACTCACGCTAATACATCGTAACCGAATGTAGCCTAACTCAACCTAACGTGCAGAGTCCACTATTACTGGCCGACCCCGGGACGAGCAGTGTACAGTAGAGCAATGTAGAGCGTACAGATCCTCATATAGCACAAAAGGCTCTGCTATCCAGTCCGAACCTAACCAGACGCAACGTCACCAACCGTAGCCTAACAAAGTCTATCGTGCCACGACCACTATTGCCGGCCTCCCCAGAGTCGAGCAGAGTCTAGTATATCACAGTAGAGCGCAGAACGCCGTCAAACAGCAATGTGCTGCACAAGAGTCAAACATACCCTAACCTAGCCATGCCTAACCTAACCAATACAAACGTAGAGTAACTAGAACTAACGTGCCGCGACAACTATTACCGGCTTCACCAGATGCAAGCTGAATATGATACAGTACAGTAGAGCTCGCAGGTCCATAGGGTAGCAGTATACAGTACAACGGTCAAATATATCCCAACCTATCCCAAACAAACGTAAACTGACCAAACGGAAAGTAACACAGCCTAACGCGCCGTGGCCACTATTTCTAGAATTCCCAGAGCAAAGCATGGGGTATTAGTTCACAGTAGAGCACATAAACCGACCTAATGGCAGTGTACAGCACAAGAGGTATAGCTATCCTGGCCTAACGTAACCGAACATTGTAAAGCCAAACGTAATCTAACTCAAACCAACGAGCATAGAACTCTGTTGTTGACATCCCCTGAGCAAAGCAGAGCATACTGTTGCACAGTAGAGCGCAGGCCCCGAATAGCACTCTATAGCACAAAATGCAAAGGTATCATATACTAACTTAACAAAACCTGGCCTAACCGAACGTAATTGAACTCAAAGTAACGTGCCGCGGCAACCATTGCTGGGCTCCCCAGATTCGGGCATAGTATAGTAGAACACAGTAGAGCGTTGGATTCCACATACTCACAGTTAACAACAAGAAAGCAGAAGCTACCCTGGTCTAACGCAACGTACCCTGACAAAATCCAACGCACTCTAACACAACGTAACGTGCAGCGGACACTATTGCTGGCTTCACCAGAGTCGCGCTGAGAAATGTGGAGCACAGTAGGGCGCACAAGTCCGCCGAAAAAACGGTCTAAGCCAAGAAAGTCAAAGCTATCCACGCCTAACCTGAACAAACATAACCTAACCAAATGTAATGTAACACATTCTAAAGTGTCGTGACAACTATTCCTGGCATCTCCAGAGTTCAGCAGAGCATAGAACAGCAGTCTGGAGCGTAAAAATCCAACGAAAAGCAGTGTATGGCACAAAAGTCAATTCTATCCAGTCCTAACCTATCCTAACAAAATATAACCAACCGTAACCAAACTTAAACTAACGCGCCGAGACCACACGAGCAGGCCTCCACAGATTCAAGCTGGACATGCCAGAGCAAGGTAGAGAGCAGAAAGCCAACAAATAGTATTGCACAGCACGGAAGTCAAAGATACCCAGAACTAACCTGACACAACTGGGAATAACCAAACGTGGCCTAACACGACGTAACGTGCCAATACCAGCATTGGCGGCCCTCCCAGAGCCAAGCTGAATATATTACGGCACGGTAGATTGGAGGAATCCGAGTAGCAGTGTGTAGTGCAGAAGCCATTGCTTGCCCCAACTAACCTAGCCAAACGTAATATGACCTAGCGCAACATAATCCAACCTAACGTGCGTAGACCCATGTTGCTGGCATCCCCAGTGCCAAGAAGAATATACTAGAGAACAGCAGAGCGTAGAAAGCCTCACAAGAGCAGCGAATGGCACAAACGTCGAAGACATCTTAACCTCACATGACCTAACATAACATAACCAAACATGCACTAACTAAGCCAAACGAGACGAGACCACTACTGCTGGCCTCTGCAACGCCAAGCAGAACATACCAGAGCACAGTATTGCGCAGAGATCCACAGAATAGCAGTGTAAACCACGGAAGTCGTTGCTATGCACACCTAACGCAAACTGACGTAACCGAGCAGAGCCTGGCATTAAACAACCTAACGTGCCGAGGCCACTATCGCTGGCCGCGTCAGAAGCAACCAGAGCACATTATAGCACAGCAGAGGGCTGAAATCCACCGAAGAGCAGTATGTAGCACAAAACTCCATGCTATCCTCTACTACCTTAACCAAACGAAACATAGCCGAACGAAGCAAGTATCTAACTAACGGGCCGAGACCACTGTTACTACCCACCGCAGAGTCGAGTAGGGCACAGTAGAGCAATGTAGAGAGTAGTAATATGACGAATAGCAGTGTATAGCACTAAAGTCACAGCTAACTTATCCTTACCAGTCCAAACGTAGTATGATCAAACGCAATCTAACTTAACTTAACGTGCCGAGACCACTACTGCCTGATTCTCCGGAGCCAAGTAGAATATAATAGGGTACAGCAGAGGGCAGAATGCCTTCATAGAGCAGTGAGTAACACAAACGTCAAACAAATCCTAGCCTTACGTGTCCTAACGCAACCAAACGAAGCGCAGAATAACTAAACCTAACGAGAGGAGACCGTTTTTGCTCTCATCCAAACAGAAGATGTTAGAGCACAGTGGTAAGCAAAAATCAACCGAATAGCAGTGTATAGCACAAAAGTGAAGGCTTTCCTATCCCAATATTTCCAATCTAAGCACAGCTGATCGTAATATAACTCAAAGAAACGTACCGCGACCACTACTGCTGGTATTCCGGGAGTCGTGTAGAAATTACTGGTGGGCCGTAGAGCGCAGAAATAAATAGAATCGCAGTGTACGGCACAAAAGTCATATCTATCCAAACCTAGCCCGAGCTACCGCAACCAAACCAAACTTAGCCTACAAAAACATAACGTTCCGCGACCAATATTGCTGGCCTCCACAGAGCCAAGCACAACACATTAGGGCACAGTAGAAGGCAGATATCCACCGAATAGCAGTGCGCACCAAAAAAGTCGAAGAAATCGTAGCCACGCCTTCCTAACCTAACCAAACGAACAGAAACTTAACTAAACCTAACGTGACGAGACGACAAATACTGTACACCGCAGAGCCAAGCAGGGCAAATAGGAGCACAATAGAGGTCAAGAGACCACCGAATAGCCGTGTATGACACAAAACACTAATCCATTTTATCCTAACTTGACCAATAGCAACACAATCAAACGTAGACTGAATAAATCCAACGCGGCGTGACCGCTATTGCTGGCCTCGCCAGAGCGAAGCATAATGTGCTTGAGCACAGCAGAGCACAGAAATCTACCGCTCTGCAGTGTATAGCACGAAAGTCAAAGATATCCTAACATAACGCGACCTAACCTAACCTAAGGAAACATACCATAACCCACCGTAACGTACCGCGAACCTGGATGCTGGCGACGCTAGAGCCAGGGAGAACATAGTACAGTAGAGTCGATCACAGGAATCCACCGGATAACATTTTATAGCACGAAAGTTGAAGCTATCCTAATCTACCGAAGCCAACCTAACGAAACCGAACGCAATCAAGCTCAAACTAGCGTGCCAGGACCTCTAATGCTCGCATCCACAGAGACGATCTGAGTGTAGTAAAGCAATGTTGAGCGTAGATATCCACCGAGTAATTATGTATAGCGCGAAAGTCAAAGAAATCCACACCAAACTTTGTAATATATCCTAACGGAACGAAACCTAGCTGAAACAAACGTACCGGGACCACTATTACTGCCCATCCCAGAGCCAAGAAGAAAATACTAGAGCACAGTAGAAATCAGATGTCCACCGAGTAGTAGTGTATAGCACAAGAGTGGATGATACCATAACCTAACTTGTCCTAACCTGACCTACCCAAGCGTAGAGCAACTGAACATAGCGTGACGAGACGAATATCGCTGGTCTCCCCACAGCCAACCAGAACATGTTAGAGCGCAGTAGAAAGCAGACACCCACCGAATGCAGTGTATAGCACGAAAGTCAAGGCTACCGTATTCTAACCTAGCCAAACGTAACATGAACGTGCGAAACGTTACGCAATCCAACGCGCCGACACCACTACCGCTGGCATCCCTAGAGCCAAGCAGAATATACTATAGCACAGCAAAGCGCAGATATTCACAGCACTGCAGAGCATACCAAGGAAGTGGAAGGTACCCTAACCTAACATGGCCTAACCTAACCTAACCAAACGTAGTGTGCCTGAGCATAGCGTGTCGAGACCAATATTGCTGATCTCCTCAGTTCCAAGCAAAGGTGTTACAGCACAGTAGATTGCGGAAATCCGACGAACAGTGGTGTGGAGCCCAAAAGACAGGGCTACCGTATCCTCACCTAGACAAACGTAACATATGCATAAGTATCCATGCCCAACCGAACGCGTAGACGCAACTATTGCTGGCCTCCTCTGAGCAAAGCAGAATATAGTAGAGCGCAGCATAAAGCAGAGATCCACCGCACTGCAGTGTATAGCACAACGTCAATGATACCCTAACCTAACATCACCCAACCTAACCTAACCGAACGTAGTCTAACTCAACCTAACGTTATGCGACCGCTATTGATGTACGCCGTGAGGCCAAGCAAACAATATTAGAACTTAGTAGAGCGCAGGAATCAAACGAATAGCAGTGTACAGCACAAAAGTCAAAGTAGCGTATCCTAACGTAGCCAAACGTAACGTATGTATACGTAACATAAGCCAACCTAACATGATGGGACCTTTATTGTTGAACACCACAGAGGCAAGCAGAATATAGTAGAGCACCGTAGAGCGCAGAAATCGCGCGCATTGAGGCGCAAAGCACAAAAGTGGAAGATACCGTAACCTAACCTTACTTAACCTCCCTATCCAAAAGTAGTGTAACTCAACATAGCGTGTCGGGACGAACGTTGCTGGACTCCGCAGAGCCAAGCAGAACATACTAGGGCAGAGTAGGAGCAGAAATCCACCGAATAGTAGTGCATAGCAGAAAAGTCAAGGCTATTCTATCCTAACCTAACCAAACCTAACATAACCGAACGCAACCTAACTCATATCGTCGTGTCGAGGACAATATAGCTGGCCTACCCAGGGCCAAGCAGAATACAGTAGAGCACAGTGGAGCGCAGAAATCCTCCGAGGAGCAGTGTATAGCACAAAGGTCGATGATAACCTGACCGAGCTCAACCTAGGCAAACATAACCGAACGTAGCACATCTCAAACTAACGTGCCGAGACCACTACTTCTGGCCACACCAGCGCCAAGCAGAATATACCACGGTACATCAGAGTGCAGAAATCAACCGCATTGCAGTGTACAGAACAAAGGACAGCCACTCCCTGACCTAACATGTCCGAACATAACCTTCCCAAACATAGTGTAGCTCAACATAACCTGGCGAGACAAATATTGCTTGTCTCTCCAGAGCCAAGCAGAGCATATCAGAACACATTAGAGCGCAGAAATCCACCGAATAGCAGCGAAAGAGCAAAAGCTATGGTGGCTTATCCTAACCTTGCCATACGTAACGTAACTCAACCTATCATGACGAGACCACTATTGCTGGTCTCCACAGGGACGAGCAGAATGTTCTAGTGCACAGCAGAGCGCAGAAATCCACTGGCTTCCCAGAGCCAAGTAGAGCAGATCCGAGATCATTATATCATAGATATACACCGAAAAGCAGTGTTACGCACGAAAGTTAAATTAGCATAGAATAACCTAGCCAAACGTAACGCACCCGAATGTAGCCTAGCGCAACCTACCATGACGAGGCCACTATAGCTGGCCTCCACAGATGCAAGCAGGTTGCAGTAGAACACTGCAGTGCGCTGGATGCAACCGCTTTCAGTGAATAGCGCAGGAGTCGAAGATAAACTAATCTAACCTGACCCAACCTAACATAACGGAACGCAGCATAACGCACACATAACGTGCCGCGACTACTGCTGTAGGTGTACCCAAAGCCAAGCAAAACATAGAGATCACTATTGCTCGCCTCCCCAGATCGAACCAGAATATACTAGAGCACAGGAGTGCGAATAAGTCAACCGCAATGCAGTGTACAGTACAAAAGTCAAACATATCCCGACCTAAGCCGGACCAAACCTGACCTATTCAAACGTAGTGTAACACAGCATAAAGCGACGAGACCCATATGCTGGCATTCCCACAGCTAAGCGGAACATAGTAGTGCACACTAGTAAGCAGAAAACTACCGAATAGCAGTGTATGGCGCAAAAGTCGGGGCTATTGAATCCTAACTATACCAAGCGTATCATCAACACACGTAACCTTTCTGAACCTAACGCGCGGATACCACCATTGATCGCCTCCCCAGAGCCAAGCAGAATATACTATAGCCCTGTAGAGCGAAGGAAACGGCAGCATTGCAGTGCACAGCACAAAAGTGAAGGATACCCTGACATAACTTGGCCTAACCTAGCCTACCCAAAGGTAGTGTAACTTATCATAGAGTGCCGAGACCATTATTGCCGGCCTCCCCTGGGGCGAGCTGATAATAGATGAGTAACGCAGAGCGCGTAAATCCACCGTATATCAGTGTATATCACAAAAGTGGAAGATATCCTAACCCTACCAGACCTAACCTAGCCTAACCAAACGCAGCATAGGTAATTGCAACTTCCCGCGACAGCTGTTCTAGCATACCCGGGGCAAGCAGAATATAGTAGAGCACTGTAGATCCCAGAAATCGGACGAAAAGCGGTGTACAACACGAAAATCAAAGACATCCTGACCTAGCTTTACCAACCTATCCGAGCCTAACGTAATCTTACCCAAACTAACGCGCAACGACCACTAATGCACGCCTCCTCTGGGCCGAGCGGAGTATAGGAGAGCAATGTAGAGCGCGGAAATGCTCCGTGTAGCAGTGTACATCACAAAAGTCAAAGATATCCTAACCGAACGGTCCGAACCGAACCCAACGTTACGTAATCTAGCACAACCTAGCGTACCGATACCGCTATTGTTGGCCACCATAGAGCCAGGCAGGGCATAATAGATCACATTAAAACGCAGAAATCCCCCGGAAAGAAATGTACAGCGCAAACGCCAATGCAATCCTATCCTAATGTATCCAATCTTGACATAACCAGTCGTAACACAACTCGAGCTAGCGTACCGCGACCACAATTGCTGGCCTCCCCGGAGTCGAGCAGAACTTACTAGGGGACAGTAGAGCGCAGAAATGAATAGAATCGCTGTGTATGGCACAAAAGTCACATGTACCGAAACCCAACCCAAGCGAAAGGAACCTAGCCGAACGTAGCCTACCCCGACATAACGTGCCGCGACCACTATTGGTGGCCTCCCCAAGGACAAGCAGAATATAGTGGAACACAGACGAGCGCAGAAATCCACTGAACAGCAGTTTATAGCGCGAAAGTCAAAGCAATCCCTACCGAACTTAACCTAACCTGAACAATACGAACGTAACCTAACTCAGCCTAAGGCGCCGAGACCTATATTGCTGGGCTCCACAGAGCCCAGCAGTAAACGTTAGAACACTGTGGAGCGCAGAAATCCGCCGCATTGAACTTTGTAGCACAAAAGTCAAAGATATCTTGTCCTAACAGAGTCAATCGTGACACAACCAGACGTAACGTATCCCAACATAAAGCACCGCGACCACTATTCCTGGCCCTCACGGAGGCAAGCAGAATATACTAGGGCACAGTAGAGAGCAGAATACACCGCATTGCAGTGCAAAGCACAAAAGAGGAAGATACCCTAACCCAACCAGACCCAATCTCACCTACCCAAACGTAGTGTACCTCAATATAACACGACGGGATATATATTGCTGGGATCCCCAGTTCCAAGCTGAACATATCAGAGTAAAGCAGAAAGAATAAATCCAACGAATAGCAATGCATAGCACAGAGGTCAAGGCTACCGCAAACCTAGACTAAGCGAACATATCCTAACTCAATATAATATGCAGCGAACTCTATTAATCGCCCCCTTTGGGCTAAGCAAAGCATATTGGATCACATTAGAGCTCAGATATCCGACGAATAGCAGTGTATATCGCAGAAGTTAGAGTAACCTGTCCTAAGCTAGCTAAACGTAACATATAAAAACGTAACCCAAATATAAAGAACACGACGAGACCGCAACTTCTTGCCTCCACAGAGAAAAGTGGAAAGTACTTTAGCACAGTGGAGAGCAGGAATCAACCGAATTGCAGTGAATAGTACAAAAGCCGCAGATACCCTAACCTTACCTCACTGAACCTTATCACATCAAACGCAGCATAGCTCAACGTAACGTGCCGCGAACACTGCTCCTGGCCTCCCCAGAGTCATGCAAAGTGTTGTAGATCTGAGTAGTTCGCAGAAATCCGCCGAATAACACTACATGTCCCGAATGTCAGAGCTGTCCTAGCCAAACGTTGCCAAACCTAACCTATCCAATTATAACATAGTCCAAACTAAGTTACCACTGCAACTACTTCTCGCCTCACCAGCGTCTAGCGTAGTATAGCAGAATGATGTACAGCGCGGAAATGCACCGAATAGCAGTGTATACCACAGAGGTCATAGAAATCCTTACAAAACCTTCCTAACCAGGCCCAGAGGAACGTAACATTGCTCTACCTAACGTGCCGCTACCACTGCTGCTGGCATCCCCATAGTCAAGCAGAGTGTAGTAGAGCAATATAGAGTGCAGGAATCGACCGAACAGCAGCGCATATCGCAAAAGGCATAGAGATCCTAACCAAACTTAGCCAAACCTAACCTAACCAAGTGTGACATACCTCAACGTAACGTGCCGCGGCCACAATTCCTGGCGTCCCCAGAGACAAGCAAAGTGTGATAGAGAACAGCAGAGCGCAGAAATCGACCGAGTAAGAGCGTACAGCACAATTGTCAAAGCTATCCTCCGCTAACCTAACCAATCGACACATACCCAAACGTAACATAACACAACCTACCACGCAGCGAGCAACACTGCTGGCCTCTACAGAGACAAGCTGGGTATAATAGACCACAGTTGAGCGCAGAAATCCACCTAATAACAGTCTATACCAGGATAGTCAAGGCCATCCTAACCTAACCCAGACGGACATATCGCCACCAAACGAAACCTAGCCAAACCTAACGTGCCGCTACCGCTACTGCTAGCCGCCCCAGTGCCAAGCGGAGCATATTATTGGAGAGGAGAGTGCGGAAGTCCTCAGAATCGCAGGGTACAGCAGAAAAGTCAAAGCTATCCAACCCCGACCCGAACAAGCCTAGCCAATCCAAACGTAATCTAACACATCCTAACGTTTCGAGCCCACTGTTCCTGGCATCCCCAGAGTACAGCAGAGCACAGTACAGCAATGTAGATATTAAAAATCCACCGAAGAGCAGTGTATAGCGCAAAAGACAACTGTATCCGCTCATAACTTGTCCAAACGCAATATTAAAGAACGTAACCTCACTTAACGCAACGTGCATCTTCAAACTGAACATACTAGAGGACAGCAGGGCGCAGAAGTCCATAGACTGGCAGTGTATAGTATGAAAGTCAAGGATAGCCTAACTTAGCCTGTCCTATGCTAATCTAGCCAAACGTAGCCTACCTCAACATAAGGTGCCGAGACTTACCTAGACCTCCCTAGAGACAAGCAGAACACACTACAGCACAGCAGAGCGCAGAAATCCGCCGAACATCAGTGTATGGCACAAAAGACGAAGCTGTCCCATCCTAAGCTCACCAAACATAACACAAACTAACGTACAATAACTCCACCTAACGGCCGTATACCACAATTGCTGACCTCCTCAGCGCCAAGCAGAGCATATTATGACAGCGCAGAGCGCAGAAATCCACCGAATAGCAGTGTATAGCGCAAATCGTCAATGATATCCTCTCCTAACCTAACTAGCTGTAACATAGCCAAACGAAACGTAACTCAACCTAACCTTGCATGACCGCTATTACTGGCTTTCCAGAGTCTGGTAGAGCATAGTGGAGCAGTGAAGAGCGTAAAAATCTACGGAATAGCAGTGAATAACACTAAAGTTGGAGCTATCCTGTCCTAACCTACGCTAACATAATACAACCGAACGCAACATAACTTCAACTAACGTGCCTAGATCACTATCACTGACCCCCCAGAGCGAAGCAGAATAATCTAGGGCACAGTAGAGAGCAGAAATCTGCCGTATTGGAGTGTAGAGCACAAAAGTCAGCTCTAACATGACCCTACATGGCCTAACCTAACCTAACCAAACGTGAGATCACAAAAGCTAACGTGCCTGGACGACTGTTTGCTGGCTTCCACATCTCCACGAAGAACATATTTGATGAGAGCAGCGCGCAGAAGTCCATAGACCGGCAGTGTATAGCATTAATGTCCCAGAAGCCCTCTTCTAGCCTGCCCTGACCTAGCCCAATGAAACGTATCCAGCTCAACGTATCGTGCCCAGGCTGCTGTTTCTGATCTCTCCAGGGTGCAGCAGAGTATTGTAGAGCACTGTAGAGCGTAGAAGTCCACCGAATAGCAGTGTCTGCTATATCCTTACCATACCTAACGAAACCAAATCTAACCTCACGTAACATGTGTCAATCTAACGTGCCGCGACCACAGTAGCTGGCCTCCCAGAGACAAGCAGAGCGCCTTACAGCACAGTAGAGCGCAGAAATCCATCGATTCGCAATGTATATCACAAAGGTCAAAGCCATCATAGCCAAACATAGCTAAACCTAGCCTAACTGAACTCAACCAATCATGTCGCGACCACTATTGCTGGCGCCTCGAAGTCGAACATGGTATAGCAGAGCAATGTAGAGCGCAGAAGTGCACCGAATTGCAGTGTATGGCACAGTAGCGAAAGTTACCCTTTCTCAACTTAAACAAACGCAACGCAACCAAACGCAACCAAATACAATCTAACGTGCCTAGACCACTGTAGATAGCCTCACTACCGCCATGCAAGGCATAATAAAGGCGGGTAGAGCGCAGAAGGCTAAAGAACGGCAATGCACGGCAGAAGAGTCAAAGCTATCCTGACCCAAACCGAAACTAACATAACTTAACCAAACGTAACCTAACCCAAACCGAGAGAGCCGAGAGCACTGCTGCTTGCATCCCAGACCCAAGCAGAGCATGTTATAGCACAGTGGAGTGCAGAAATCCTTCGAAAATCTGTGTATAGCACAAAAGTGAAAGTTATCTTAGCCTAACCGAACCAAGCATGGCATAACAAAACGTAACGAAACACAACCTAACTTGCCGAGTCCACCATTGCTGGCCTTTCCAGAGCCAAGCTGAATATACTAGAGCACAGCAGGGCACAAAAATCCAACGAACAGCAGTGTACAGCACAAAAGTCAAAGCTGTCCCCACCTAACCTAACATACAGCATCATAACTAAGCGTAACCTAGCACAACCTAACGTGCCGGGAACACT
Source organism: Eufriesea mexicana (assembly GCF_001483705.2). Classification (NCBI taxonomy): domain Eukaryota; kingdom Metazoa; phylum Arthropoda; class Insecta; order Hymenoptera; family Apidae; genus Eufriesea; species Eufriesea mexicana. The sequence continues at coordinate 50,781 of NW_016909626.1, forward strand.
ACTGCCAGCTTCAACAGAGACAAGCAGTTCATGTTAGTGTAGCAGAAAAGTCAAAGCTATCCAATCCTAACACTAACCAACGTAACCAAGCGAAACGTAGGATAGCCCAAAATAACGCGCCGCAACAACTACCACTGGGCTTCTCAGGGCCGAGCAGAATATTGTGCAGCACAGTGGAATGCAGAAGTCCACCGCAGGGCAATGTATAGCACTAAAGTCATGGCCGTCCTAACCAAACATAACCAAAGCTAACCTTACAGAACGTAACCTAAAACAACCTGTCGTGCCACGGCCACTATTGCTGGTGACCACAGATTGGATCAGAGTATAGTAGAGCAATGTAGAGCGCAGAAGTCCACCGAAAAGCAGTGTACAGCACGAAAGTCAATATTATCCCATCCTAACCGAACCGAACGTAACATAACGAAACATACCCTGATACACCCTGACATTCCCAGACCACTATTGCTGGCCTCGCCAGTGTCCATCAGAGCATATTACAGTACAGTAGAGGACAGAAATGCGCCGAAAAGCAGAGCATAGCACAGAAGTCAAAGCATCTCCCTCCAAAACTAACCAAACGTAGCATAACAGAGCGCAACCTAAACAAAGCTAACGCGCGGAGAACACAATCGCTGGCATCAGCAGAATGAAGCAGAATATACTAGAGCATAGTAAAGCGCAGAAATCCACCGAATAGCAGTGTATAGCGCAAAAGTCAAAGCTATCCTTTCCCACACTAACGAAACGTGACCTAACCAAACGTAACCTAACAAATCCCATCGCGCCGCAACCACTATTTTTGGCTTCCGCTGAGCAAATGGGAGCGTATTAGGTCACAGTAGAGCGTACAAATCCGCCGAATCCTAGTATTAAACAGAAAACTCAAAGATATCCTAACGTAACCCGTGCTAACCTGGCCGAAAAGAACGTTGCTCAACATAACATAACTTGCCGAGACCACTATTGCTGGCCTTTCCGGAGCCAAGCTGAACATATTAGAGCACAGTAGATCGCAGGGGTCCACCGACCAGCAGTGCGCAGCACAAAAGTCAAAGGCATCCTAACCAAATCTAGACTAACGTAACATTACCGAACGTAACATAACACAAACTATCATTCCGCGAGCACTATTGCTGGCGGACTCAGGGAAGAGCAGAATATGATAGAGCACAGTTGAGTGCAGGAGCTCATAGGATAGCAGTGTTGAGCACAAGAGTCAGAGCCGCTGGCCTAACATAAGCTAACGCAATATGACTGAACCTGACGTGCCGCGGCCAGAGCCGCTGGCCTCCTCAGAGTCGATCGGAGCATATTAGAGGAGAGTATTGCACAGAAGTCTATAGAATCGAAGTGTATAGCACAAAAGTGATGGCTATCCAACCATAATCCAAGCTAACATAACCAAGTCACACGTAGCCAAGCACACCACATCGTGCCGCAAACATTATACCTTGCCTCCGAGGTCCAAGCAGAGTATAATAGAGCTCAGTTGAGCTCAGAAATCCTGCGAATAGCAGTGCACAGCACGAAAGTAAAAGATAACCTAACCAAACGTAGTGGAGCTCGACATATCGTGACGAGACCAATATTGCAGGCACCCTCAAACCCAAGCAGAGCATATTAGAGCTCGTTTGAGCGAAGAAATCCAACGAAAAGCAGTGTATAGCACCAAAGTCGTGGTAGGCTATACTAACCTAGCCTAACGTAACATATCTGCACGTGGCCGAACACAAACCAACATGGCGATATAACTATTGCTGGCCTCCACAAATGCAAGCAGAATGTACTACAGCAGAGTTGAGCGCAGATATCCACCGCATTTCAGTGAATGCCTCAACCTAACCTTACCTAATCTGGCCAAACCCAACCTAACCAAACGTAGCATATCTAAACATGGCGTGCCGCGAACACTGCTCCTGGCCTCCCCTGAGCCAAGCAGAATGTAGTAGAGGACAGTATACAACAGAAATCCGCGGAATAGTAGTGCATAGCACAATAGTCGAAGTAGTATGCCCAAACCTAGCCGAGCGAAACATGACCGAACGTAACACAATTAAACCTAACGCCCCGCGGCAACAATTTCTGGCCTCGCCAGAGCAAAGCATGGCATATCAGATCACAGTGGTGAACAGAAATCCACTGAATGGCAGCTATCAGCCCAAAAGGAGAGGTTATCCTAGCCTAAGGTAACAAAGCGTAACATAACAGTACGTTGCATTACCCAGCCTAACGTGCCGAGACCAATATTGCTGGTCGCCACAGAGACAAGCAGAGCACATTAGAGTACAGCTAAGCACAGAAATCCGCCGAATAACTGTCCATGCCATGACTGTCAAAGCTATCCAAACCTAACCAATAAATCGTAACCAAACCAAACGTAACCTAACCCAACCTAACGTGCCGAGACCACAGTTGCTGCCTTCCGAGAACCAATCAGAATAGGCTAGAGCACAGTAGAGCGTAGAAATCGGCCTCACTATAGTGGAGAAGACAGGGGTAAAAGATACCCTAACATAACCCAAACAAGCCGAACCTCACCAAACGTAACCTAACCCAACCTAACGTGCCGAGACCACAGTTGCTGCCTTCCGAGAACCAATCAGAATAGGCTAGAGCACAGTAGAGCGTAGAAATCGGCCTCACTATAGTGGAGAGGACAGGGGTAAAAGATACCCTAACATAACCCAAACAAGCCGAACCTAACCAAACGTAACCAAACCCAACCTAGCGTGCCGAGACCACTATTGCTGGCACCCACAGAGCCGGGCAGAATATGCTAGAGCACAGTAGAGCGTAGAAATCGATAGCGCAAAAGACGAAGGTAACCTGACCAAACATAATCTAACCTAACCTAACTAAACGTAAATTGCAGCGAAAACTATTATGTTATATTTGCGATGATAGGTTAGCTATAGCTCGGTTAGGATAGCCATGACCTTCGTCTATACGCGGTGTTTCTATGGATTTCTGAACTCTCCTCTCCCCTAATCTGTGCTGCTCGCCACTGGGGTTTTCAGCGGAAGTGGTCACACGGCACGATAGGTTGAGTTAGGTTGCGTTTGGCTATGTTACTCTTTGCTTTATTAGAACAATTTAGCATTGACTTCCCTGCCACGCACTGCTATGCGGAGTGTTTCTGCTCCCTACTGTGTTCTAATATTTTCTACTTGTTTCTAGGGAGGCCAGAAACAGTGGTCTCGGCACGTTAGGTCGTTTTCCGTTAAGTTTGGTTAGTTGAGGTTACGCTAAGTTCGTTTAAGACAGCTTTGACTTTCGTGCTATGTACAGTTATTCGGCGGATTCCTGCGCTCGTCTGTTCCGTACAACATTCTGCTTGACCCTGAGGAGGCCAGCAGCAGTTGTCTCGGCACGTTGGTTTCAGCAATGCTACGTTTTGTCATGTGAAGGTTTGTTAAGTTAGGATACAGTAGTTTCTACTTTTGTGCTATGCACTGCCATTTGTTTGATTCCTCCATTCCTCTATGCGCTAGTACGTTCTGCTCGTCTCTGTGGAGGCGAACAATAGTGACCTCGGCAAGTTATATTGATGTAGGTTGCGTATGGTTACGTTACGTTTGGTGCGGTTAGGAATGATGGCTCTGGCTTCCGTGCTATACACTGCTTTTCGGTGGATTTCTACGCCCTACTGTGCTCTAATATGTTCTGCATTGCTCTGCAGAGGCCAGCAATAGTGCTCCCGGTAGGTTATGTTTAGTTAAGCTACGTTTGGTATGGTTAGGTTGGATTCGACTTGGTTAGGTTGCTCTGACTTTTGTGATATACGCTTCTTTCCGGCGCTTTTCTGCGCTCTACATAGCTTTACTGTATCCTGTTCGACTCTGGGTTGGACAGCATATGGGCCGCGACACGTTACGTTGTGTTATGTTGTGCAAGGTTAGGTTAGGTTAGGTTAGGTTAAGCTTTGATGGGATACCTTAGGCTCTCGTGCTATACGATGTTATAACGTAGACTTCAGCGAACTACTCTCCTCTAATATGTTCTTCTTGGCACTGTGGAGGCCGGAAATCGTGGTCGCGGCATGTTACATTGAGTTATGTTACGTTCGGCTAAGTTACGCTTGCTTGTGTCAGGTATGGGCAGCATTGACTTTTCCCTACACACTGCTATTCTATGGACTTCTGCTCTCTAAAGTGCTCTATCTCACTCTGCTTTTCTCAGAAGACGCCGGGAATAGTGGTCCCGGCACCTTTGGTTGAGTCACGTTACGTTTGGTTAGGCTGAGTTTAGCTATGCTTGATTGCATTATCGCCGACTTCTGTGCTTTACTGTGATTTTCTGTGGATCTCTGCGCCCCAATATTTTCTGCTTGGATTGGAGGAGGCCGGCAGTAGTGGTCTCGGCAAGTTAGGTTTAGTTACGCTACGTTCGGTGACGATAAGCTTGGACAGGCTAGGTTAGGATATATTTGAGTTTTGTGCTATACACAGGAGTGTTGTCAGCTACAGTACACTACTGTGCTCAATTATGGTCTCATTCCCTCTAGGGATTCAAGAAAGAATGGTCTCGGCACGTTAGGTTCAGTCATGTTACGTTCAGGCATGTTACGCATTGTTACGTTAGGACAGGACAGATACGACTTTTGTGCTATGCACTGCTATTCGGATTATTCCTGCTCTCTGCGTTGCTCTACTCTACTCCACTCGAATCTCGGGCGGCCATAAATAGCAGTCGTGACGCGTTTCGTTGAGTTAGTTTACGTTAGCTTAGGTTAAGTTGGGATAAGTTTGGTTAGGATAACTTTTGCTTTCGTGGTATACACAGTTATTCGGCGGATACATGCCCTCTACTTTGTGGTAATAAATTCTGCTTGGCACATTGCATGGCAGCAATAGTGGCCGCTGCATGTTACGCTGAGATAGTCTACGTTTGGTTGGGTTACGCTAGTTTGGGTAAGTTTTGGATAGCCTTGACTTCTCTGCTATTCGCTGCGATTCTATGGATTGCTGCGCTTTACTCTCCTGTATCATGTTCTGCTTGGTTCTGGGGTGGCCAGCAATAGTGATCGCAGCACGATGGGTTTGGTTATGTTACGATTGGTTAGTTTAGGGCAGTGTAGCTTCGACTTTTATGCTGTACACTGCTATTCGGTGAACTTCTGCACCCTACTCTGCTCCAGTATGCCCCGCTTGGCCCTGGGGGCAGCGATAGCGGCCCCAGCACGTTTACATTTAGCTAGGCTGCGATTGGTTTGGTTGGTATATGCCCGGTTAGGTTAGGGTACCTTTGCCTTTTTTGCTGTACACGGCAACCGACCTGATTCCTGCAACCTGCCGTGCTCTAGTATATTCCGCCTGGCTCTATGGAGGGAGTCAATATTGGTCTTAGCACCACAGGTTTAGCTGTGTTACGTTCGGTAAGGTTGGGTTTAGTCAGGCTCCATCGTAGTGACGCTGACTTTTGTGCTGCACACAGCTATTCGGTGGATTTCTGCACTCTTCTGTGCTCGAGTACGTTCTGCTTGGCTTTGTGGAGGCCGGCAATGGTGGTCTCGGCAAGTTAGATCGAGTTATCATACGTTCGGCTGAGTGACGGTTGGTGTGGTTAGGATAGGGTAGCTGCGACTTTTGTGCTGTACTCTGAGATCCTATGCATTTCTGCCCTCTACCCGCCTCCAGTAAGTTCCGCTCGGCATTGGTGATTGCGGCAACAGTAGTATCAGCCATTACGTTTAGTCAGGTTACGATTTGTTATGCTAAGTTTTGTTAGGTTATGATAGGACAGCTGTGACTTTGCGCTATGCATTTCAGTGTGGTAGACTTCTGCGCTCTAGTGTGCTCTGGATTGTTCTGCTTGCCCCTTTGGAGGTCAGCAATAGTGGACTCCGCACGTTAGGTTGTGCTATGATGCGTTTGTCTAGGTTAGGCTTGCTTGTGTTAGGTAAGGATGGCTTTGGCTTTCCTGGTATACACTGCCTCCCTGTGGGTTCCTGCGCTCTAGTCTCCACTAATATGATCTCCTTGGCGAAGGGGATGGCAGCAATGGTGGCCTAGGCACGTTAGGTTTGATTGGGTTACATATGGTTATGTTACGTTTGGCCTGGTTAGGACAGGATATCTTTGACATTTGTGCTATACACTGCTCTTCGGTGGATTTCTGCGCTCTAAATTGTTCTACTATACTCTGATCGTCCCAGGGGTGCGAGCAATATTGGTCTTGGCCCATTAGGTTCAGTCATGTTACGCTTGGCAAGGCTAGGTTACATTATCATTGGTTAGGATAGCTTCGACTTTCGTACTGTACATTGTTATTCGGTGGATTTCTGCGCTATACCGTTCCCTAATATGTTCAGCTTAGCTCTGGGAAGGTCAGTAATAGTGGTTTCGGCACGCAACGTTTAGTTAGGTTAGGTTAGGTTTGGTTAGGCCAGAATATCTATGACTTCTGTGCTTTACTCTGCAATGCAGCAGATTTCTGGGATCTTCTGTACTCTGGTATATTCTGCTGGGCTCTGTGGCTGTCAGCAATAGCGGTATAGGCACGCTAGGCAGAGTTAGGTTACGATTGGCTATGTTACGTTTATTTGGTGGATCCCTGCGATCCACATTTCTGTACTAATCTCTGCTCGACTCTTGGGAGGCTAGCTATGGTGGTCGTGGCAAGTTGCGTTAATTTAGGTTACGTTTTTTAAGGCTAGGTTAGGTTGAGTATGATTAGGATAACATTGACTTTTGTCCTATACACTGCTATTCGGTGGACTTCAGCGCCGAACTGTGCTCTGGTATGATTCGCCTGGCTCCGGGGAGGACAGCATGTAGAGGTCTCGGCACTTTATGTTGTGTTTTTTACCTTCGGTTATGTTAGGTAAGTTTGACTTAGGCTAGGGAGGCTTTAACTTTTGTGCTATACACTGCTTTTCGATGGATTTCTACGCTCTGCATTGCTCTGTGATTCTCTGCTAGACTCTTTTGAGCCATCAATAGTGGCCGTGGCAAGTTGTTTTGGATTAGGTTGCGTTTGGCTTCGTTACGTTTCATCTGGTTAGGACAGGGTAGCTTTGTCTTTTGTGCTATACAGTGCGATTCTATGGCTTTCTGCGCACTACTCTCCTCTATAATGCTCTGCTTGGCAATGTGGAGGCCAGCAGTACTGGTCTCGACACGTCAGGCTGGATTAGATTACCTCCGGTTAGGTTAGGTTGGCCTTGTTTAGGCGAGGATAGCTTTGACTTTTGTGCTCTTCACCGCTATGCGGTGTATTTCTGCTCTCTAATGTGCTCTAATATGCTCCGCTTTTCTCTGGCCAGCAGTAGAGTCCCGGCACGTTTGGTTGAGCTACGCTACGTTCGGTTATCTTACGTTCGGTGAGGTCATGATATGATCGTTTTGACTTTGTGCCACACACTGCCGCCCGCGGATTTCTGCGATCCACGGCGTTCTAATATTTTCTGCTTTGCTCCTGGGAGGCCAGCAATGGTGGTCTCGGCACGTTAGGGTGTGTTATGTTACGTTCGGTTAAGTTAGGTTAGTTTGACTTAGGCTAGGGCGGCCTTAACTATTGTGCTGTACACTGCTTTTCGATGGATTTCTACGCTCTGCATTGCTCTATGATTCTCTGCTAGACTCTTTGGAGCCATCAATAGTGGAAGTGGCAAGTTGTTTTGGATTAGGTTGCGTTTGGCTTCGTTACGTTTCATCTGGTTAGGACACGGTAGCTTTGTCTTTTGTGCTATACAGTGCGATTCTATGGCTTTCTGCGCACTACTCTCCTCTGTAATGCTCTGCTTGGCAATGTGGAGGCCAGCAGTACTGGTCTCGACAAGTCAGGCTGGATTAGATTACCTACGGTTAGGTTAGGTTGGTCTTGTTTAGGCGAGAATAGCTTTGACTTTTGTGCTCATCACCGCTATGCGGTGGATTTCTGCTCTCTAATGTGCTCTAATATGCTCCGCTTTTCTCTGGCTAGCAGTAGTGGTCCCGGCACGTTTGGTTGAGCTACGCTACGTTCGGTTATGTTACGTTCGGTGAGGTTATGATATGGTCGTTTTGACTTTGTGCCATACAATGCCGCCGGCGGATTTCTGCGATCCACGGCGTTCTAATATTTTCTGCTTTGCTCCTGGGAGGCCAGCAATGGTGGTCTCGGCACGTTAGGATGTGTTATGTTGCGTTCGGTTAGGTTAGGTTTTGCTAAGATCGGACTGGTTATCCCTGACTTTCGTGCTATACACTGCTTTTGGATGATTTTTGCGCTCGGTAGTACTATACTGTATTCTGCTTTGCTCAGGCGAGGACAGCTATAGTGGTCACGGCGCGCTGTTGAGCTATGCTACGTTTGGATTTGTTTGGTTGGGCCACCATAGGTTAGGTTATCCTTCACTTTTGTGCTATGCACAGCATTGCTGTGGACGCCAGCGCACTGTAGTGATCTAGTACACTCTGCTTGTCCTTGTGGAGGCCAGCATTGGTGATCTCGTCGTGTTAGATAGAGTTGGTCTACGTTTGGATGTGTTACGTTTGGCTGTGGTAGGATATGTTGCGTAGACTTTTGTGATTTACACACCTGTTCCGAGGATTTCTGTCATCGACTGTGCTCTACTACGTTCTGCTTGGATGTGGGGAGGCCAGGAGCTGCGGTCGCGGTACGTCACGTTGAGTTATACTATGTTTGGTTATGTAAGGCTGGGTCAGGTTAGGATAGGATGTCTACGACTTTTATGCTCTTCAGTACAATACGGTGGACTTCTGCGTTCTACAGTGGTCCAGTACACTCTGCTCGGCTCCGGGGAGGCCAGCAATATTGGTCTGGGTTGGTTAGGATGAGTTATGCTGCGTTTGCTTATGCTAAGTTTCGTGAGGGTAGGATACAGTAGCTCAGTCTTTTGTGCTGTACACTGGCATAGGCGGATTACTGCGCTTTACCGTGTTCTGATGTTCTGCTTGGCTGTGGGAATGCTAGCAGCAGTGGCCGCGGCACGATATGTTGGGCTACGTTTCGCTCGGTTAGGTTAGGTTATGTCAGGTTAGGTACGGAGTCATTCGACTTTTGTCCAGAACGCTGCTATTCGGAGGATTTCTGCGCTCTAGATTGCTTTAATATACTCTGCCCACCTCCGGGGACGCGAGGAATAGTGGTCGTGGCTGGTTAGGATGTGTTATGACACGTTTGGTTAGGTTAGGTTTGGTTAGGTTTGGCCAGGGCAGCCTTGAGTTTCATGCTATACACTGTTACTCGTTGGATTCCTGTGACCTGCTGTGCTTTACTACATTCTTCTTGTCTCTGTGGAGGACAGCAGTAGTGGTCGGGGCACGTTACGCTGTGCTGCGTTACGTTTGGTTAGGTAGTGTTAGATCAGGTTAGGTTAGTGCTTCTACAGCTTTTGTGCTATACACAGCAATGCGGTGGTTCTCTGAGCTCTGCTGTGCTCTAGTGTGTTCTGATTGGCTCTGTGGAGCGCAGCAATAATGGTCTCGGCACGTTATGTTGTGTTAGACTACAGTTGGTTAGGTTAGATTAGGCCAGGTAAGGTTTGGGTATCTTCGACTTTCGTGCTGTACACTGCAATGCGGTGGATTTTTAAGCTCTGCTGCGCTCCAGTGCATTCTGATTGGCTCTGGGGAGTTCAGCAATAGCGGTCACGCCGTGTTATGTTTAGTTATGTTACGTTTGTATGTGTTACGTTTGGCCTGGTTAGGATAGGCTGCTTCGACTTTTGCGCTGTACGCTGCTATTCGTAGGATTTCTGCGCTCTAATGTGCTCTAATACTTTCTGCTTGGATCTTGGGTGGGCGGCAATAGTGGTCTCGGCACGTTAGGTCGTGTTATGTTACGTTTGGTTAGATTAGGTTGGGTTAATCTCGGTCAGGTTTTCTTTCACGCTCGTGCCATACACTTCTGTTCGGAAGATTTCTGCTATCTACTGTGCTCTACTATATTCTGCTCGTCTCAGGGGAGGCCAGGAATAGTGTTCGTATCGCGTTTGGTTGAGTTAGGATACTTTTGGCTTGGTTAGGTTAGGTTTTATTTGGTAAGGATGGCATAGACTGTTGTCCTTTACACTGCTCCACGTTGGATTTCTGCGCTCGACTGTGCTGTAGTATTTTCTGTTTGGCTATGGGGTGGTGAGCAGCAGTGGTCTCGACACGTTGGGCAGGGTTATGTTGCGTTTGTTTATGTTACGTTTGGTAATGTTGGGACAGGGTGGCGGAGCTCTTGTGCTATACACTGCTATTCGGTTGACTCCTGCGCTCTACATTGCTCTACTATACTCTACTCGGCTCTCAGGGTGCCTGCAGTAGTTGTTGTGGCACGTAAGGTAGAGTTAGATCACGTTCGTTGTAGATAAGCTACCTTGGGTTAGGTTATGTTACCTATGACCCTTGTGCTCAACACAGCTGTCCTATGGACTTCTGGGCCACATTGTGCACTATCATATTCTGCATGTCCCTGGGGACGCCAACAAAAGTGGTCGCTGAGCGTTAGGTTGTGTTGTGTTACGCTTGGATATGTTAGGTTATGTCATGTAATGTTAGGTTACGTAGTGTTCACGTTATTCTCGACTTTTGTGCTACACACTGATGTTCGTCGTATTACTACCCTCTACATTGCTCTACTATACTCGGCTCGACTCTGGGGATGTCAGTAACAGTGGTCCCGTCGCGTTTGACTGATTTAGGCTACGTTCGGCTATGTCACGTTTGGTTACGGTAGGAAAGGGTGTCATAGACTTTTGTGCCATATACTACTTTTCGGAAAGCTTCTGCGCTACACTGTGGTCTAATATGCCCCGCTTAACTATGGGGAGGCCAGCACTACTGGTCTCGGAAGGTTAAGTTTATTTATGCTACGCTCGGTTATGCTTGGTTAGGATATGTTAGGTTGCGACATGCTTGCCTCTTATACTATACGCTGATATTTGGTGCCCCCCGCGATCTACTGTGCTCTAGTATATCCTGCTTGGCTTTGGGGATTCCAGCAATAGTGGTCTCGGCGCGTGAGGTTAGGTTATGGTACGTTTGATTATAGTAAGTTTGTATGTGTTAGGAGAGAACAGCTTTGACTTTTGTTCTACACACTGCTTTTCGGTGGATTCTTGCGCTCTGTTGTGCTCTTATAAGCTCTGCTTGGGTCTGAGGTGGCCAGCAATAGTGGTCTCGGCACGATAGGTTTGGATATGCTACGTCTGGTTTCGTTACGGTCGTTTGGGTTAGGTTACGATATCTTTGACTTGTGTGCTTTCCACTGGAATGCGGCGAACTTCTGCTTCCTAATGCGCTTTAGTATTTTCTGGTTGGCTCTGTGGAAGTCTGCCATGGTGGTTTAGGCAAGTTAGGTTGGGCTAGGTTACGTTTGGCTATGTTATGTTTGATTAGGTTCGGCTAGAATAGCTATGACTTTTGTGCAACAAACTGCTGTTCGGCAGATTTCTGCACTCTACTGTGCTCTAGTATATTCGGCTTGGCTCGGGGATTCCAGCAGTAATGGTCTCGGCTCGTTCGTTTAAGTTTGGATACGCCTGACTATACTACGTTTGGAGAGTTTGGGACAGGATTTCTTCAACTTTTGGACTAAACACTGCCATTCGGTTGATTTCCTTGCTCTACGTTGCTCCACTATACCCTACTAGACCCTGGGGAGGCCAGTAATAGTGGTCGTGGAACGAAAGTTTGATTTATGTTCCGTATGGCTAGGTTACTTTGATTTGGTTTAGGTCTCAACAGCTATGACTTTCGCGGTGTACACTGCAATTCTGTGGACTTCTGCACACCACTGTGCTCTACTATGCCCTGCTCATCGCTGGGAAGGCCAGCAATAGCAGAAGCGTCACATTAGGTTGTGTTAGGTTTCGTTCGTGCTTGTTACGATTGATTAGGTCTGTACAGGATAGCTTCGAATTTTCTGATATACACTGTTCTTCTATGGATTTCTGCACTCTTCTATCCTCTAATGTGCTTTGCTTGATACCGTTGAGGTCAGCAGTACTGGTCGCCGCCGTTAGGTTTAGTTAGATTACGTTTAGTTAGGTTAGGATGAGCTGGGATAGGTTCGGATAGCTTTCGCTGTTGTGCTACACATTGCTATTCGGTAGATTTCTGCGCTTCACTGTGCTCTGCTATACTCTGCTCGCCTCTGGGGAGGCCAGCTGTTGTTGCCACTGAACGTTAGTTTGAGTTATGTTAGGTTTCGTTACGTTATGTTTGCTTCTATTAGCACAGGGTAGCTTCGATTTTCGGACCATACACCGATATTCGGTGGATTTCTGCGCTTCACTGTGATGTGGTATATTCAGCTTGGCTCTGCGGAAGACAGCAATAGCGGTCAAGGCACGTTCTTCTCTGTAAGGCTACGTTTGGCTGGGTTAGGTTGCGTCAGATTACGTTAGGATATCTTCGACCTCTTTGCTGTGCCCTGCAACGCCGCGGACGTCTGCGATCTACTGTGCTGTAGTATACTCTGCCTGGCTCTGTGGAGGTGAGCATTAGTGGTGTAGTGTGATCAGGTGGAGTCAGGTTACGTTTGGTTGTGCTATATTTGGTAAACTTAGGCTAGGGCAGCTATCACTATTGTGCTGTACACTGATATTCGGGGGACTTCTGGGCTCTGCTGTGATCTTGTACGCTCTGCTTTGTACTGTGGAGTACAGAAACGGTCGCCCGGAGCGTTCGGTAGAGTTAGGATACGTTCGATTAAATTAGTTTTGTTTGGGTCAGGATAGGGTACACCTGGCTTTTATACTCTACACTGAAATGTGGTGTATTCCTGTGCTCTACATTGCTCTACCATACTCTGCTCGACTCTGGGATGGTCAGCGATAGTGGTCTCGGCACGTTAGGCTGAGTTAGACTACGTTCTATCCGGTTAGGTATTGTCAGGTTAGGACACGATATCTTTGACTTTCGTGCTTTTTTCACTGCAATGCGGCGGATTTCTGCGCTCTGCACTGCTCTAGTATATTCTGGTGGGCTTTGTGGAAGTCTGCACTTGTGGTACAGGCTAGTTAGGTTGGGTTAGGTTACGTTCGGTTGTGCCACGTTTGGTTAGGTTAGGCTAGGTTTTCTTTGGCTTTCGTGATATAAACTGCTCTTCGGTGGATTTCTGAGCCCTACTATGTTCTAGTATGCTCTGCTTGGCTCTGAGGAGGCCATCAATTGTGGCCCTGGCAAGATAGGTTTTTGTTTACGCTACGTTTGGCTGGGTTGGGTTAGTTATGGTTAGGTTTGGATGGCATCGACTTTCCTGCTTTGCATTGCGTTTCTATGGGTTTCTGCGCTCTTCTCCCCTCTAATATGCTCTGTTTGGCTCTTTGGAGGCCAGCAGTAGTGCTCGCGGCACGTTTGGTTCAGTTTGGTTACGTTCGGTGTAACCAGGCTATCATGGGCTAGGTTATGGTAGCTTTGACTTTTGTACTCAACACATCTATCCTATGGACTTTTGGGCTCTACTGTGCCCTACCATATTCGGCATGTCCCTGGGGACGACAGGAATAGTGGTCGCGGCACGTCAGGTTAGGATAGCTTGGGGTACGTTTGACCAGGATTCCTCCGACTTTTGTGATAT
>NW_016909627.1:0-557 GCF_001483705.2 Eufriesea mexicana
TTAATATCGTGGTGAGGTAGCTTTCGTGCATAAATAAGGAGGTAAGATTCTATTGTCCAGCTACTGCCATTGCAATGCTATAGTATCTGGACGGAAAATTCAATTTTGTTGACGCTTTCGTCTAATATCGTTGTGTGGTAACTTTCGTGTATAAATAAGGAGGAAAGATACTTTTGCCGTGCTATAGCCATTACAATGGTTTTGAATCTGCCTCGAAAATGCAACCTTATTGACATTTTCGACTAATATCGTGGTGAGGTAACTTTTCTGCATAAATACAGAGGAAAGATTCTATTGGCCAGCTATGGCCAACAGAATCTGGCTGCTAAATTCAATTTTATTGACATTTTCGGCTAATATCGTGGTGAGCTAACTTTCTTGTATAAATAAGGAGGAAAGATACTATTGGCGTGCTATAGTCATTGCAATGCTATAGAATCTGCCTCGAAAATTCAATTTCATTGTAATTTTCGACTAATATCGTGGTGATCTAGCATCCTTGCATAAATAAGCAGGAAACATATAATTGGCACGCTATATCCATTACAATGCAATAC
>NW_016909628.1:0-32748 GCF_001483705.2 Eufriesea mexicana
AACAGTGGTTGCGGCGCGTTAGGTACAGTCATGTTATGTTTGGTTATGTTACTATTGCTAGGACTGGAGAGCATAGGTTTGCCTTTATTGCTATACCTAGTTATTAGGTGGATTTGTGCGCCCTACAATGCCCCAATGTTCCCTGCTAGGCTCTGGGAAGGCCAGGATTAGTGGTCGGCTCGGCTCGTTAGGTTAAGCCATGTTACGTTTGGTTATGCTACGATTTGTTTGGTTAGGAGAGAATAGCTTTGACTTTAGTGTTATTGTCGGCTATTATGTGGATTTCTGCGCCGTACGGCGCTCCAGCGTTTTCAGCTTGGCTCTGGGAAGGCCAGGAAGAATGTCCTCGGCACTTTACGTTGATGTAGCTTACGCTCGGTTAGCTTGGGTTAGACTAAGCTTGGCCAGTGTAGCTTTAACTATTGCGCTGTATACTGCTTTTCGGTGGATATCTGCGCTCTACTGTGCTCTAGTATATCCTGCTTGGCCCTGGGGTGTTCAGCGACAGCGGTCTCGGCACGTTAGTTTGTGTTAGGCTATGCTTGGCTCTGTCCTGTTTGTTCGGGTTAGGTTTGTGTATCTTTGACTTTTCTGGTATACACTGCGATTCTAAGTATTTCTGTGTTCCACTCTCCACTAATGTGTACTGCTAGGCTCTGAGGGGGCCAGCAATAGTAGTCGCGGCACGTTGCTTTAACGAAGGTTGCCTTTCTTTATGTTACGATTGTTTAGGTTTGGAGTGGATAGCATTGAGTTGTGGTGATGTAGTCTGGTATTAGGTTGATTCCTGCGCGCCACATTACTCTAATATTTTCAGCTCTGCTCTGGGGATGACAGCAATGGTGGTCGCGGCACGCTTGGTTCTGGTATATTGTGTTCGTTCATGAAACGATCGGTTAGGTTAGGAGAGGATAGCTTTGACTTTATTGCTGTAGGCCGCTGTTAGGTGGTTTCCTCCGCCCCACAGTGCTCTGACATTTTCAACTTGACACCGTGAATTCCACAAATTGTGACCTTGGCACGTTTTGTTGGGTCTGGATGCGCTTGGTTAGGTTGGGTTAAGCTAAGCTTGGTTAGGGTAGCTTTAGCTGTTGAGTTGTGCAATTCTATTCAGTTGACTTCTGCGCTCTACTGTGCTCTGGTATGTTCTGCTTGCCTCTGGGGAGGGCAGCAAGACAGCGGTCTTGGCGCGTTAGTTTTAGTTAGTATATGTTTGGTAATGATGCGTTTCAATGTGTTAGGTTTTGGTAGCTTTGACTTTTCTGATGTACACTGCGGCTCTATCGACATTTGCGTTCTACTCTCCACTAATGTGATCTGCTTGGCTGCGGGGAGGCCAGCAATAGTAGTCGCGGCACGTTAGGGTGTGCTAGACTACGTTCGTTTATTTTAGGATTGGTGAGGTAAGGAGCAGGTAGCTTTGACTTTAGTGCGATAGTATGCTCTTAGGTCGATTTCTGCGCCCTACTGTGCACTAATATTTTCGGGTTGTCTCAGGGAATGCCAGCAATAGACGTCTCGGCACGTTACGCTGTGTCAGGTTACGTCCGTTTAGGTTCGGTTATGTTATTTTTGGGTCGGATAGCTTTAACTTTTGTGCTGTATCCTGCTATTCGGTGGATTTCTGCGATCTGCTGTGCTCTACTAAGTCCTGCATGGCTCTTGGGACGGCAGCAAGAGCGGTCTCAGCACGTTGGTTTGAGATAGGCTATGTTTGGTTATGTTCAGTTTGTTTGGGGTAGGTTTGGGTAGGTGAGACTTTTCAGATATACACTGCGATCTTACGGATTTCTGCCCCCTGCACTCCAGTTCTGTGCTCCTCTTGACTCTGGGGAGGACAGAAGTAGTGGTCGCGGCACGTTCTGTTGAGTCTGGTTACGTTCGGCTATGTTAGTTTAGGGTAAGCCTGGTTATGATAGCTTTAACTTTTGCGTTGTACGCTGCTATTCGGTGGACTTCTGCGCTCTGCTGTGTTGTGGTATGTCCTCTTTGGCTCTGGGGATGGCACCAACAGCTGCCTCTGCACCTTATGTTGAGTCAGGCTATGTTTGGTTATGTTCAGGTGGCTTGGGTTAGGTTTGGGTAGCGTTGTCCTTTCTGATGTACAATGCGTTTCCGTGTGTTTCTACGTTCTACTCTCCACTAATGTGTTCTGCCTTGCTCTCGTGAGGTCAACAATGGAGGCCGCGGCACGATAGTTTGGGTTATCTTACGTTTGGTTTCGTCGCGATTGATTGGGTTTGGACCTTAGTGCTATGGTCCGCTATTTGGTGGATTTCTGCGCCCTACAGGGCTATGACATTTTCAGATTGGCTCTGGCAAGGCCAGCAATGGTGGTCTCGGCACGTTATGATGAGTCATACTACGTTCGGTTAGGATCCGTTAGGCTAAATTTGCTGAGGATAGCTCTTCCTATTGTGTGTTTATTTGAGTTAGGATACGATCGCTTTGGTTAGGTTGGGCTAAGTTTGGTGGGGATTGCTTTGACTTTTGTGCTATTCGCTGCCACTCAGTCGATATCTGCCCTCTGCGTTGCTGTTCCAGCATCCGAATATCTACGTGGAGGCCAGAAATAGTGGTCCTGGCGCGTTTGGTTATGTTACGTTTGGATATGTAAGCTAAGGCTATGTTTGGCTATTGTGGTTTCCCTTCTGTGCCATACGCCGCTATTCGTTGGCTTTCTGCGATCTACGGTGCCCTCGTATATTCTGCTTCACTATGGGTGGGACAGTAGAATTCGCCTCGTCACGTTTGTCTGAGTTATGTTGCGTCCCGTTATGCTACGTTTGGCTAGGTTAGGACAGGATAGCTTAGGCTTTTGTGCTATACACTGCTATTCGGTAGATTCCAGCGCTCTGCACTGGTATATTATGCTCTGCACGAATATCGGTTGGTCAGCAATAGTGTCACGGCCAGTTAGGTTGTGTTAGGTACGTTTGGTTAGGTTAGGTAACGATGTCTTAGGTTAGGAGTGCTTCGACCCTTGAGATACACACTGCTGTTTTATGGACATCTGCGCTATTCAGGACGCAATCGCACATTGCTTGCCTCTGTGGACGTCAGGAGTACTGCTCCCGGCATGTTAGGTTGCGTCATGTTACGTTTGGTTAGGATTGGCATGGCTATGTTTGGTTGGGATAGCTCTGACTTCTGGGCTATACACAGCTATTCGGTCGATTTCAGCGTCCTACGTAGGTTTGCTATACTCTGCTCGGCTCTCGTGAGGCCAGCAATTGTGGCAGTGTGACCCCAGTTTGGGATACCCTACGTTTGTTTGTGTTCCGTTTGGTTGGGTTGGGTCAGGATAGCTTCGACTTCTTTTGATATACACCCCTATTCGTTGGATTTCGGCGATCTACACCACACTACCGTGGTCTGCTTGTGTCCGGGGAGGCCAGCAACAGAAGTCGCGGCACGTTAGGTTGAGATATGTTACGTTCCGTTATGTTACGTTTGGTTAGGTTAGGAGAGGATAGTTATGACTTTAGTGTTGTAGCCTGCTCTTAGGTGTATTCCGGCGCCCTACGGCGCTCTAATTCTTTCAGCTTGGCCCTGGCAAAGCCAGCAATAGTGGTCTCGGTTGGTTATGATGAGTCATGTTTCGTTCGGTTAGGTTCGGTCAGGCTATGTTTGGACAGGGTAGCTTCATCTTTTTTGCTGTACACTGTTATTGTGTGGATTTCCGCGTTCTACTGTGCTCTAATATGTCCTGCTTGGCTCTGGTACGGGCAAAAACAGCGGCCTCGGCACGCTAGGTTGAGTCAGGATATGTTTGGCTATGTTCTGTTTCTTTGGGTTAGGTTTTGGCTGCCGTGACTTTTCTGATATACACTACGGTTATATGGATTTCTGCGCTCAACTCTCCACTAACGTGTATCGCTTGTCTCTGGGGAGACCAGCAATATCGGTATCGCCACGTTAGGTTGATATGTGTGACGTTTGGTGATGCAACGTTTGGTTTGGTTAGGGTAGGATTCCTTTGACTTTTGTGCTACACACTGACATTCGTCGGGATTTTGCGCTCTACTGTAACCTTGTATGCTCTGATTTACTCCGAGGAAGCCAGAAACAGGTTCCGCGACACTTTAGTTTGTGTTAGATCACGTTTGGTTATGTGACGTTTGTGTTTGTCAAGCATGGGAAGCTTTGACTTTTCTGCTGTGTCCTGCGATTCTATGGATTTCAGAGGGACCGTCTCCTCTGGCATGCTCCGCATGGCGATGGAGAGGCCAGGAATAGTGAACCCGGCTCTGTAGGTTTAGTTAGTCTACGTTTGGTTAGGTTAGGTTGGGGCAGGTTTTGTCGTGATTTCTCTGGCTTTTCTGCTATACGCTGCTATTTGGCGGCTTTATGCTCGCTACTATGCTCAAGTACATTCTGCTTGAGTCTGCGGATGCCAGCAATTTTGGCCTCGGCACGTTAGGATAGGCTTTGTTACGTTCATCTGCATTAAGTTTTGATAGGTCAGGAAAGGATAATGCTGACTTTTGTGCCATTCACCGCTGTCCGGAGGATTTTTACGCCGTACATTGCTCTAATATATTCTGCTGTGCTCTGGGAAGGCCAGCAATACTTGTCTCGGCACTTCACGTTGGGTTGCACTACGTTCGGTTAGGTTAAGTTAAGACTGGTTTGGTGAGGTTAGCTGCCACTTTTCTGCTATACGCTGCAATGCGGTGGCTTTCTGCGCTCTTCTGTACTCTAGTACATTCTTCGTGGCTCTGGGGCGGCCACAAATGGTGGTCTCGACACGTTAGGTTGAGATACATAACGTTTGGTTATGTTACGTTTGGTTAGGTTAGTATAGCATGGCTCTGACTTTTGTGCTTTACACCGCTGCACGTGTGATTTCTGCGCTCCACTGTGCTCTCATACGTTCTGCTAGGCTCTGAGGAGGCAAGCAACAGTGGCCTCGGCGCATTAGGTTGTGTTACGTTAAGCTTGTCTTGGATAGGTTAGGCTAGGTTTGGTTAGGATAGATTCGACTTTTGTGGTATGCAACACTATTCAGCCAATATCTGCGCTCCGCATTGCTCTACTAGCCTCAGATTGTCCCTGCGGGGGACAGAAATGGTGGACGTTGCACGTTCTGACTTGCTGGGTTTCGTTTGGTTTGACTACGGTAGGCAAAGTTTAACTAGTATCGCTTCGGCTTTTGTGCTATACGCTGATATTCTGTGCATGTCTGCGCTCTACTGCGCTCAGATATGTTCTGCTTGGCTCTGGGGAGGCCAGCAATACAGGTCTCGGCGCTTCAGGTTTATATATTCTACGTTTGGTTAGGTCATGTTAGGTCTGGTTAGGTAAGGGTATCCTTGAATTATGTGCTGTACATTGCTCCTTGCCGGCTTTCTGCGCTCTACCTGGTTCTACAATACTCTGTTCTCATCTCGGGAGGCCAGCAATAGTGGTCGTGCCACGATAGGTTTTACTAGGCTGCGTATGATAATGTAACGATTGGTTATGTTAAGATATGATGGCTATGACTTTTGTGCTTGACATCAATACTCTGTGGATTGCAACACCCTACACTGCTCCACAATACTCTGTTCGACTCTTGGGAGGACAGCAATAGTGGTTTCGGCACGTTTGGTTTAGTTATGATACGTTTGGTTAGGATACGTTAGTTTCTGTTAGGTTGATGTAGCTTTGGCTTTCGTGGTACGAACTGCTGCTCGGTGGATTCCTGCGCTCCGCTGGGAGCCAGTAGTTTCTGCTTCGCTCCGCGGAGGCCACAAATAGTGGTCTCGACACGTTAGGTTGAGAGGTATAACGTTTGTTTATGTTACGTTTGGTTAGGTTAGTATAGGATGGCTTTGACTTTTGTGATGTACACCGCTATAAGGCTGATCTCCGCGCTCTACTGTGCTCTAGTATGTCCTGTTTTTCTCCGGGGAGACTAGCAATAGCTGTCTCGGCACCTTATGTTCAGCTAGGCTATGTTGTGTTAGGTTAGGTTAGGACAGATTATCTTACAATACCTTCCACTTTTGAGCTATACTCTGCAATGCGGAGTATTACTGCGGTCTACTGTGCTCTAGTATATTCCTCTCGGCTCTGGGGAGGCAAGCAATAGTGATCACGGCACGATAGGTTGAGTTAAGCTATGTTCGGTAATCTTAAGCATGGTCATGCTAGTGTAGAATGGCTTCGGCTATTGTGCTATGCACCGCGGTTCTATGCATTCCTCCGCTCTACTCCCCTCCAATATATTCTGCCTGGCTCTGGGGAGGGCAGCAATTGTGCTTTCGGCACGTTAGGCTGAGACAAGTTGCGTTTGGTTATGTTACGCATGGTGTGGTTAGGATAGGATAGCTTATACTTTTTTGCTACACATCGCTATTCGGTGCATTTCTGCCCTCTGCCGTGCTACAATATGTCCTGCTTTGCTCTGGAGAGCCCAGTAATAGTGGTCTATGCCCGTCAGCTTTTGTTAGGATGCGGGTGGTTATGCCATGTTTGGCTATGTTAGGCAAGGATAACATTGACTTTTGCGCTATGCGCTGCTCTTCGTTGGATTTCTGTGCTGTACTGTAATCTATCATCCACTGCTTTGCTCTGGGGAGGCCAGGAATAGGGTCCGCGTTGCATCGGGTTAGGTTAGGTTACGCTTGGTCATGTTACGTTTGGATAGGTTTGGGTAGGATGCCTTTGACCTTTGTGCTATACACCACTATTCGGTGGATTTCTGTGCTCTTCGATGCTCTACTACACCCTACTCCTGTCTGGAGATGCCAGTCATAGTGGTCGCGGCACGTTAGGTTGTGTTAGTCTACGTTTGGTGATGTTGCATTTGTTTGGTTTGGGGTTGGATAGCTTTGACTTTCGTGGTATAGACTGCTGCTCTTTGGACTTCTGCGCTCTAATCATCAGTAGTATGCTCTGCTTGGTTCTGAGAAGCACAGCAACAGTGATGTCGGCAATTTAGTTTGAGATTGATAACGTTCAGTCATGATACGTTTGTTATATTAGTACAGCGCACCTATGACTTTTGTGCTATACACTGCTATTCGGTGGATTTCTGCGCTATACTGTGCTCCACTATACTCAGCTCGCTCAGGAGAGGCCAGTAATGGTGGTCTCGGCACGTTGGGTTGAGATAGGATAGGTTTGGTTTGGTTACGATTGTTTGGGTTAGTTGGGGATAGGTTTGACTGTCGTGGTGTAAACCGTTTTACGGTGCATTTCTGCGCTCTATTGTGCTATTCTTTATTCTGGTTGGCCCTGGACGTGTCCAGTAATAGCAGTCGCATATCGTTGTGTTTGGTTACGCTTCGTTTGTTCAAGTTACGTAGGTCCGGGCTAGGTTTGGACAGATCCTACTATTTTGCTATACACTGATGCTGTATGGGTATCTACGCTCCACCCCATCTAATATGTTCTGTTAGTCCCTGGGAAGGCCAGCAGTTGTGGCCGCGACACGTTAGGTTTGGTTCTGTTACGTTCGGCACTGCTACGAGTTGTTAGGTTAGGAGATGATATCTTTGTCTTTTGAACTATACACTGCTTTTCGCTATGCTTGTGCGCTCTACTGTGCTCTAATATGCCCTGCCTGGCTCGGTGGATGCCAGCAACAATGATCTCGGCACGGTAGTTTGAGTTAGCCTTCGTTTGGTTTGGCTAGGCTTTGTCAGGTTAGGTTAGGATATCTTTGAAACTTGTGCCTTGCACTTCAGTGCGGCGGACTTCTGCGCTCTGCAGTGATAAGGTATGCTCTCTATTGCGCTGGGGAGGTCAGTAATAGTTTTCTAGGCTCGTCAGTTTGAGTTAGGTTTCGTTTGGTTGTGTTCTCTCTAGTTTGGTTAGGATAGTATAGCTATGACTTTTGTGCTGAACACTTCTATTCGCAGGATTTCTACGCTCTACTGTGATTTGATATTCCCTGCTTTGCCATGGGAATTCAAGTAGAAGTGCCCGCTGTTCGTTAGGTTGTGTCATGTTGAGTTTGATTAGGCTAGGTTTCTTTGGGTTGGGGTGGGATATCTTTGACTTTCGTGCTGTATACTGCAGTTTTATGGACCACTGCGCTCTACTCTCCTCTAATATGCTTTGCTTGGCGATGGGCGGGGCAGCAATAGTGGGCTAGACGCGTTAGGTTGTGATAGGGTACGCTCGGCTGTGTAAGGGTATGACGGGTTGGTTAGGATATCTTTCAATTTTCAGCTTTACACATCAATGCGGTGGACCCCTACACTCTACTACGCTCTACTGTATCCTGCTTGACCCTGGGTAGTCCAGCAATAGTGGTCGCAGCACGTTATTCCGAGCTACGCTATGATTGGTTAGGCTCTGTCTGTTTGGTTTAGTCTTGGGTATCTTCGGCTTCTCAGATACGCAATATGATTATGTGGATTTCTGAGGTCTACTATCCACTATTGTGTTCTTCTTGGCTCTGTGGAGGACAGCAATCGTGGTCGCGGCACTTCAGGTTTTGATAGGTTGCGCGTGGTAATGTCACGGTTGGCTATGTTAGGAGGCGGTAGCTTTGACCATTGTATTACACACTGCTATTCGGTGGATTTCATCACTCCACAGGGTCCCAGTGTGCTCACCTTGACGTTGGGATGGCTAGCAAGAGTGATCGCTGCACGTTATGGTGAGTGAGGCTGCGATCGGTTAGATTTGGTTAGCCTAAGTTTGGCCAGGATAGCTTTTAGTTTGGTGCTCTACTGTCATCTATTATACTCTGCTTTGCTCTGGGGTGGCCTGAAATTGTGTCCGCGGCGCTACAGGTTCAGTTAAGTTACGTTTGGTTATGGTACGGTTGGTTCGGGTAGGGTAGGATAGCATTGACTTTTATGCTGTACACTGCTATTCGGTGGAATTCTGCGCCCTACTGTGCTCTAGTATATTCTGTTTGGCAATGGGGAAGCCAGCAGTAGTGCTCTCGGCACTTTAGGCCGAGTTAGGTTGCGCTTGGCTGTGTTACGTTTGGTTGAGTTAGGTGAGGATACCTTAGACTTTTGTGGTAAACACTGCTATGCGGTGGATTTCTGCGCTATATTGTGATATAATACATACTGCTGGCCCCGGGGTGTATAGCAATAGTGCTCGAGGCACGTTATATTGAGATATGATTCGTTTGGCTAGGCCACGTTTGCTTATGTTAGGATAGGATAGCTAAGGCTTTTGTGCTATACAATGCTGTTCGGTAGATTTCTGCGCTCTGCACTGCTATATTATGATCTGCACGAATCTCGGTAGGCCAGCAATGGTGTCACGGCCCGTTAGGTTGTGTTAGATTACGTTTGGTTAGGTTAGGTTACGATGCCTCAGGGTAGGAGTGTTTCGACTTTTGTGATACACGCTGCTATTCTATGGACTTCTGCGCTATTCTGCACGCTATCACACATCGCTTGTCTCTGTGGACGCAAGGAGTAATGCTCCCGGCATGTTAGGTTGTGTCATGTTACGTTTGTATAGGATGGGATTGGATATGATTGGTTGGGATATCTTTGACTTCTGTGGTATACACAGTTATTCGGTAGATTTCAGCGTCCTACATAGGTCTTCTGTACTCTGCTTGGCCCTCGTGAAGCCAGCAATTGTGGCAGTGTCACCCCAATTTTTGGCACGCTACGTTTGTTTGTGTTACGTTTGGCTGGGTTAGGAGAGGTTAGCCTCGACTTTCTTTGATATACACGGCTATTTGGTGGCTTTCAGCGCTCTGCAGTGCTGTAATATGCTCTGATGTCTTTGGGGATGCCAGCAATAGTGGTCGCCGCATGTTAGTTTGAGTTGGATTACGTTTGGTTTCGTTAGGTTGCGTTGTGTTAGGTTCGGATATCTCTGACTTTTGTGCCGCACACTGCCATTCTATGGACTTCTGCGCTCTCCTGTGCGCTACCACATACAGCTTGTCTCTGTGGACGCCAGGAATAGTGCTTTCGGCACGTTATGTTCAGTTATGTTACGTTTGGCTTGGCTAGGGTTGGTTAGAGTTGGTTACATTCGACTTTTGCGCTGTATACTGCTATTCGGACGATTTCAGCGGTCTACACTGCTGCGCTATGCTCTGCTTATCTCTCGTGAGGTCAATAGTAGCGGCAGTGTCACGTCAAGTTGTGTTACGTTTCGTCCGCCAATGTTACGTTTGGTTATGTTAGGACATTTTAGCTTCGACTTTATTGCTATACACTCCAATTCGGTAGATTTCAGCGCTCTGCATTGCTCTACAATACTCCGCTCGACTCTGGTGAGGCCAGCAATAGCGGTCGTGGCACGATAGGTTGGGTTACGTTACGTTGGCTTTGGTCAGGTTAGGTTACGTCTGGAAAGGGTGGCTCTGACTTTTGTGTCATACTCGGCTCTTCGGTGAATTCCTGCGCTGTACTGTGCTCTTGCATGTTCTGCTCTGCTCTATGGTGGCGAGCAATAGCAGTATCGGCTCGTTGGGTTTAGTTACCCTGAATTAGTTTAGCTTAGGTTATATCTTTGACATTTGTGCTATACATAACTGCATGCTCGATTTCTGCGCTCTTACGTGCTCCGGTATACTCTGCTTGGCTCGGAGTAGGGCTGCAGTAGTGGTCGTGGGGCGACAGTCTTTGTTAGGCTACTTTTGATAATACTGCGTCTGGTTAGGTTATGAAAGGGTAGCTACGACTTTTTCGCTATACACCGCTATTCGGTGGATCCCTGCGCCCTACAATGCTCTAATATGCCCTGCTTGTCTCTGGTTAATCCAGCCATAGTATTCTCGGCACGTTATGCTTAGTAGGCAACGTTCGGTTTGGTTAGGCTCGGACAAGTTAGGTTAGGATACGTTTGACTTTTGTGCTACACACTGCAACGCGGTCGGTCACTGCGCTCTATTGTGCTTTAGAATATTCTGCTTGACTCTGGGGATGGAACCAGTAGTGGCCTCGGCACGTTATGTTGAGGTGAATAACGTTTGGTTATGTTACGTTTGGCTATGTTTGGATAGGATCCCTTCGACTCTTGTGCTATGCACTGCGTTTGTGTGGACACCTGTGCTCTACTCTCCCCTAATACGTTCTACTCTGCTCTGAGGAGTGCAGCAATTGTGGTCTAGGCCCGTTAGGTTGAGCTACGTTATGCTTGGTTGTTTTATGTTTGGTCATGTTGGGCTCAGATAGCTATGACTTTTGCGATGTACACTCCTATTCTGTGTATTTCTGCGCCTTACCGTGCCCTAACATGTTATTATTTGTTATCGGAGCTCAGTAGTAGTGGCCTTGGCACGTTAGATTGTGTTTGGTTATGTTTGGCTATGTTACGCTTGGTTAGGTTTGGATAGGATAACTATTACTTTTGCTCTATACACTTCTATTTGGTTGATTTCTGCGGTCTACTTTGCACTAGAAGGTACTGCTTGCCTCTGGCGTGTCCTGAAATGGCGGTTTCGGCAAGCTAGTTTGGGTTATGTTACGCTTGGCTTGGCTAGACTAGGATACGTTTAGTTAGTGTAGCTTTGTCTTTCCTGGAATACACTGCTATTCGGTCGATACTTGCTCCCTGCTGTGCTCTTCTATATTTCGATTAGCCCTCGTAACGGCAGCAATAGCGGTCGTGGCACGGCTTTTTGCGTCCGTAGCGACCGCTTATGTTACGTTTTGTTAGGTTAGTATAGGATAGTTCTGACTTTCGCGTTGTGCACTGCTATTCGCTGGATTTGTGTGCTCTACTGCGATCTAATATTGCTTGCTTCGACCTGGGAGTGCCAGATACAGTGGCTGCTGCGCGAAATGTTGCGTTAAGCTACGTTCGCTTAGGTTACGTTTGTTTTGGTTAGGTTAGGATATCTCTCACTTTCGTGCTATACGCGGACATTCAATGGATCTCTGCGCTCTGCTCTCCGCTAACATGCCCTGTTTGGCGATGGGGAGGCTGGCAATAGAGCTCTCGGCATGTTAGGTTGAGTTATGTTACGATGGGTAAGGCTAAGTCGGTTTAGGTTTGGCAATTAAAGCTTTGACTTTTGCTCTATGCATGTCTATTCGTCGGTTTTCTGCTTTCTACTGTGCTTTAATATGTTCTGCTTGGCTCCGGTGAGTCCAACAACAGCGGGCTTAGCACGTTAGTTTGGGCTATGTTACGGTTGGCTACGTTTGGTGAGTCTAGGATATGGTAGTTTTGAATTACGTACCTTACGCTGTGTTCCTATGAAGTTCTGCAGTCTACTCTCTAATATATTATGCTTACCACTGAGGAGTGCAGCAATGCAGGTCTCGTCAGGTTAGGTTGACTTAGGCTACGTTCGGTTAGATTACGTTAGTTTGGGCTAGGTACAGATATCTTTCAGTTTTCTGCTGTACACTGTCATTCTATGGATTTCTGGCCCTACTCTCCTCCACAATGCCCTGCTCTGCTCCGAGGAGGCCAGCAATAATGGTCGCAGCACGGTAGATTCAGTTTGGTTAAATTTGCTTATGTTACGATGTGTTACGTTATGATAGGGTAACTTTGATTTTTGTGCTATGCACTGCGATTCTATGGATTTCTGCGATCTACTCTCCTCTCATGCGTTCTACTTGGCCCAGAGGAGGTCAGCAACAGTGGCCTAGGCACGTCGGGATTGGTCAGTTTACTTTCGATTATGTCATCTTGGTTTATGTTAGCTAAGGGTAGCCTTGACCTTCGTGCTATACACATTTATTCTGTGGACATCTACGCTCCACCGTGCTCTACTATTTCTGCTTGGCCCTGTGGTGTTCAGCAACTGTGGTATCTGCACGTCTGGTTTAGTTATATTACGTTCGGTTATGTGACGATTGGTTGCTTTGGGAGGGGAAAGCTCAGTCTTTTGTTCCATACACTGCTATTCGCTGGTCTTATGCCTTCTACTGCGCTCTAACATGTACTGCTTGGCCTGGGGAGGCCAGGAATAGATGTTTTGGCGCGTTAGGCTCAGATATTCTACATTTGGTTAGTTTAGGATAGGACAGGTGTGGTTAGGGTACCATCCACTTTTCTGCTATACACTGTAATGCCTAGGATTACTGAGCTCTACCCTCCTCTAGTATATTCTGCTTAGATCTTGGGAGGTTAGAAGTTGTGATCGAGGCACGTTAAGTTGAGTTAAGCTACGTTCGGTTATGTTAACTATGGTTATTTAGTATAGGGTAGCTTCGAATATTATTGTATGTACTGCGATTCTATGCATTTCTGCGCTCTGCTCTCCTCCAATATGTTGCGCTTCGCTCTGTGGATGGAAGCAATGATGGTCGCGGCACTCTAGGATGAGTCAGGTCACATTTGGTTACGTTATGTTTGGTCAGGTATGGAAGGACGGCTTTGATTTTTGCGTTATACACAGATATACGGCTGATTTCTTCGCTCTGCTGTGCTGTCATGTCTTCTGCTTGTCCCTAGGGAGTCCAGCAATAGTGGCCGTGGAACGGCTGGTTGAGTTAGGTTATGTTTGGTTTGGTTGGGTTTGGCTAAGCATGGTTATGTTGGCTTTGACATTTGTGGTGCACACTGCTATCCGGTGGATTCCTGCGCACTAATGTACTCTAGTATATTCTGCTTGGCAATCGGGAAGCCAGCAGTAGTGCTGTCGGCACGTTTGGCTGAGACAGGTTGCATTTGGTTATGTCACGTTTGGTGTGATTTGGATAGGATAGCTTACACTTTTGTGCTATACACGGCTCTTCGATGGATAGCTGCGCTCTACAACGTCGTACTGTGGTCTGCTCGACCTTCTGCAGGCCAGCAATAGTGATTGCTGCGCGTTAGGCTGTGTTAGGATACGTTCAGTTAGGTTAGGTTTCGTTGCGTTGGGTATGGATATTGTTGTCTTTCGTGCTATAAACTGTTATTAGATGGAATTACGCTCTCTACTCTGCTCTACTATGCTCTACCCGAATCTGTGCAGGCCAGCAATGGCGGTCGTGGCTCGATAGTTTGTGTTATATTACCGTTGGTTAGGATAGGTTTGGCTACGTTTGGTTAGGGTGGCTTTGAATTTTGTGCAAAACGCTGATATTCGTTGAATTTCTGCGTTCTATATTGATCTACTATAATTTGTTCAACCCTGAGGAGGCCAGTTATAGTGTTCTCGGCATTTTAGGTTGAGATAGGCAACGCTTGGTTAGGTTATGTTAGTTTGGGTTAGGTTTGGATATCTTTGCCTTTCGTGGTGTAATCTGTTGTTCGGTGGATTTCCGTGCTCCACTGTGCTCTAGTATGCTCTGCTTGGCTCTGTGGAGGCCAGCAATACCTGTCTCGGCACGTTAGGTTGAGATATATAACGGCTGGTTGTGCTACGTTTGGTTAGGTTAGGATAGTATAGCCCTTACTCCTTAGCTGCACACCGCTTTCGGGCGATTTCTGCGCTCTACTGTGCCCTAATTTCTTCTGCTCAGCTCTGGGCATGCCAGCGACGTCGGCCTCGGCACGTTAGCCTGAGTTAGGTTACGTTTGGCAAGGTTAGGTTGACTTAGGTTTGGTTAGGATAGATTTGACTTCTGCGGTATACACTTCTATTTGACCGATATCTGCGCACCGCATTGCTCTGCTAGACTCTGCTTGTCCCTTGGGAGGCCAGAAATAGTGGCCGTGGCACGTTTGGTATTGTTAGGATACGTTTGGTAAGGTGTGGTTCGGTTATGTTTGGTTAGGGCCTCTTGGACCTTTGAGATATACACTGCTATTCGGTGGCTTCCTGCGCTCTGCTGTGCTCTAGTATATTCTGCTTCTCTGTGGGGAGGCCAGCATTATTGGTCTCCGCATGTCAGCCTGGGTTATGTTGCGTTTTGTTAAGCTACGTTTGGTCAGGTCAGAAAAGGTTATCTTGGACTTATATCGAGTACAATACTATTCGCTGGATTTCTAAGCCCTACGTTGTTCTTCTGTACTCCGCTCGACTCTCGGGAAGCCAGAAATTGCGATCATGGCACATTAGGTTAAGTTAGACTGCATTTGGGTAGGATAGGTTTCGTTGCGTTAGGTTACGATAGCCTTGACATTTGTGATACACTCTGCTAGACTATGGACTTCTGCGCTCCTCTGTGCGCTATCACACTCTGCCTGTCACTGTGGACGTTAGGAATAGCGATGTCGTCACGTTAGTTTGAGTTATGTTACGTTTGGTCATATTACGTTTGGTTAGGTTTGGACAGGGTAGCTTCGACTTCTGTGCTAAGCTCTGCTATTCGGTGGGTTTCTGCGCTCTACTGTGCTCTAATGTGCTCTGCTTGGTGCTGTGGATGCCAGCAATCGTGGTCTCCACACGTTAGGTTCAGATAGGCTTCGTTGGGCTAGGATTGGTTATGACATGTGAGGTTAGGATTCGCCTCACTTTTGAACTTTGCACTTTAGTGCGGCGGATTTCTGCACTCCCCTGTGCTTTAGTATAGACTGCATTGTTCCGGGGATGACAGGAATAGTTGCCTAGGCATTTTAAGTTAAGTTATGTTACGTTCGGCTGTGTTATGCTTGGTAATGTTAGGGTGGGATGAATACGACGTTTGTGCTGTACGCTGCTATTCGGTGGATTTCTGCGCTCTGCTGCAACCTATCATTCCCTGCTTTGCACTGGGTATTCCAGAAATAGTGGCCTCGGCGTGATAAATTGTGTTCGGTTACGTTTGCTTAAGTTAGGTTTGTTTGGGTTAGGTTAGGATATCTTTGACTTTCGTGCTATACACTGCCATTCTGGGGACATCTGCGCACCGTTCTCCCTTAATATGCCCTCCTTGGCGATGGGGAGCCCAGAAGTAGTTAGCTAGGCACTTTAGATTGGGCTTCGTTACGTTCGGCTTGGTCAGGTTGGATCAGGTTAGGTAAGGATGTATCCTACTTTTCTGCTTTACGCTTCAATGCGGCGTGTTTCTACGCTCTACTGTGCACTAGCATATTCAGCTTGGCTCTGTGGAGATCAGCAACAGTGGTCGTGGCACGTTTGTGTCAGTTATGTAACGTTTGGTTAGGTAAGGTTTGGTTACGTTTGGATAGGATAGCTTTGACTTTTTTTGTTATACACTGCTATTCGGTAGATTTCTGCGCTCTACTGTACTCTAATATGCTCTGTTTGGCTCTGGGGAGGCCAGCAATAGTGGCCTCGACCTGTATGATTAGTTATTCTACCTTTGGTTTGATAAGGTTTGTTCTGGTTTGGCTACGATGGCTCCGACTTTCGTGCTATACGCTCCTGTTCGGAGGATTTTTGCGTTCCTCGTTTCTTTACTGTACTCTACTCGACTCTGTGGAGGCCAGCAATGGCGGTTGTTGCACGATAGGTTGTGTTATGTTGCGTTTGGTTCGGCTAGATAGGGCTATGTCTGTTCTGGATGGCTTTGACTTTAGTGCTATAGTCTGCTATTAGGTGTATTCCTTCGACCTACAGTGCTCTACTATTTACAGCTTGGCTCTGAGAAGGCCAGCAATAGTGTTCTCGGCATGTTATGTTGAGTCAGGTTACGTATGATAATGCTGGGTTGGACAAAGTTTGGTGAGGATAGCTACAACTTTTGTGCTGTACACTGCCATACGGAGGATTTCTGCGCTCTACTGGGCTCTGGTATGCCCTCCTTGGCTCTGGAGTGGGCAGCAATAGCAGTCTCGGCACGTTGGTTTGAGTTAAGCTACGTTTGGCTACGTTCCGCTAGATTGGGTTAGGTTTGGATAGCACTGACATATCTGATGTATACCACGATTCTATGGACTTCTGCGTTCTACACTCCGCAAATGTGCTCTGCTTGACTCTGGGGTGGCCAATAGTAGTGGTCACGACTCGGTAGGTTAAGTTTCGTTAAATTTGTTATGTTGCATATGGTTAGATTTGGAGAGAATAGCTTTGACAATAATGTTGTTTTCTGCTGTTAGGAGGACTTCTGAGTACAACAGCGCTGTAATATTTCCGGCTTGGCTCTGGGAAGGACAGAAATAGTGGTCTGGGCACGTTATGTTGTGTCAGGTCACGTTCGGTTAGGTTGGGTTACGCAAAGTTTGGAAAGGATAGCTTCAACTTTTGTGCTGCACAATGCCGTTAGGTGGATTTCTGCATTCCACTGTGCCCTATTATGTCCTGCTTGGCTCTGTGGAGGGTAGCAAACGCGGTCTCGGCACGTCAGGTTGAGCTATGCTATGTTTGGTTATGTTGTGTTCGCTTGGATTAGGTTAGGGAAGCATTGACTTTTCAGATATACACTGCGATTCTATGGATTCCTGCGTTCTACTCTACACTAATGTGTTCTGCTTGTCTCTATGGAGGCCAGCAATATTGGTCGCGGCACGTTAGGTTTAGTTACTCTACGTTTGGTTAGGTTAGATTACACATGTTTGGGACGGTTAGCTTTGACTTTTGCGCTATGCACAGTTGTTCGATGGATTCCTGCCCTCCACTGTGCTCTACTCTCATCTGCTCGGCCTATGGGAGGCCAGCAATAGTGTTCGCGGCACTTTGCGTTTACATTTAGGCCAGGTTAGGTTAGTTTGGCTTAGGCTTGGATATCTTTGACTTTTCTGCTGTACCCTGCGATTCTATGGATATCTGTGCCATTCTCCCTTCTAATATGGTCAGCATGTCCCGGGGGGGGGGGGGGGGGCGGAAATTTTGGGTGGGAACGGTTGGGTTGGTGTAAGTTTGACTACGTTCGGTATTCCACGGTTTGTTATGTTACGATATGTTACCTATGAGTTTTGCGCTATAGGCTGCCATAGGGTGGATTTCTGCGCTCTAGTGTGCTATAATACAATCTGCTTCGCTCTGGGGATGCCAGCAATAGCGGTCTCCGCGCGTTAGTTTGAGATAGATAACGCTAGTTCATGTTACGTTTGGTCAAGCTAGAAGAGGATTGCTTCCACTTTTGTGCTGTACACTGCTGTTCGGTCGATTTCTGCCCTCTACTGTGCTCTATTATGCTATGATTTGTTCTGACGATGCCGGCAGTAGCAGCCGCGGCGCGTTAGGTTGGGTCATGTTACGTTCGGTAAGGTCAGGTTTGTTTGGCTAGGACAGGGTAGCTTAGACTTTTGTGCTATACGCTTCTCTTCAGTGGATTCATGCGCGCTGCAATGCTTTCCTATACTGTGCTCGACACTCGGAAGGCCAGCAATAGTGGCCTCCCCGGATACAAGCAAATGCTAGCAGAGCAATGCAGTGCACAGATATCGACCGAAAAGCAGTGTATAGCGCAATGGTCAAAGCTATCCATACATAACCGAGACTAACATAACCTAACCAAACGTAGCCTAACACAACCTATCATGCCGAGACCACTATTGCTGGCCTACCCAGAGCCAGGCAGAGCATTCTAGAGCACAATATAGCACAGAAGTTCACCGAATTGCAGTGTGCAGCACAATTGTCCATGCAATCACCGCCTACCCGAAGCAAACGTAATATAACCAAATGTAGCCTAAATCAGCCGGACGTGCCGGCACCGCTATTACTGGCCTCGCTAGAGTCCAGCAGAGTATTGTGGAGCAATACAGATCGTAGAGGTACACCGAAGAGCATTGTATAGCACAAACGTCACAGCTATAATATCCTGACAAGTATAAACGTAATAAATCCAAACGCAACCTAACATAACCTAACCTGCCCGTACCACCATTTCTGGATTCCACAGAGCCAGGTAGGTTATACTATAGCACAGCAGATCGCAGAAAGCCTCCAAAGGGCCGCGAATAGCCAAAATGTCAAAGATATCCTAACATAGCCTGACAAAACATTACCTAACCAAACATGGAATAAATAAATCGAAATGGCCGGAACCGCTATTTCTTGGCTCCCCAGTGCAAAGACGAATATACTAGGGCACAGAAGAGCGCAGAATTCCAACGGACAGCAGCGTGTACCACAAAAGTTGTAGCCATCATATCCAAACCAAACACAACCATGACAAACCAAACGTAACCTAATGCAACCTATTTTGTCACGACCACTATTGCTGGCCACCGCAGTGTCGAACTGAGTATAGTAGAGCAATGTAGAGCGCAGAAATCCACCGAGCAGCAGTGCATAGCACAAAAGTCAAGGCCATACCGATGACGACAGAATAGCAGTGTAAAGCACAAAAGTCAAGAATATTACAGCCAAACTTAACCAAACCAAAGCTAACAAAACGCAACCTCGATCAGGCAAACGTGCCAGGGCCACTACTGCTGGCCATGCCTCATCCAAGCAGAACATATCAGGGCACAGTACAGCGCAGAAGTCAACCGCATAGCAGTTTATAGTATGAATGTCAAAGCTACCATATCCTACCCTATCCAAACCTAGCCTAACCATACGCCGCCTAATACAGTCAATCGCGCCGAGACCTCAATCGCTGGCCTACCCAGCCCTAAGCAGAGAACACTAGAGCGGAGCGGAGCGCAGGAATCCACCGAATGGCAGTGTGTAGCACAAAAGCAAACGTAATCCTATCCCAAAATAGCAAAGCTTAAAATAAGCAGACGTAACATAACCCAAACTAATGTGCCACGACCGCTACTGATTGCCCCGCCAGAGCTAAGCAGAGCATAGAAGAGCAATGTAGAACGCTGACATCGTCCGGACAGCTGTGTATAGCACGAAGGTCAAATCAGTCTTTACCAAAGCTACCCAAGGCTAGCACAACCAAACGCAGCATAACTCAAGCCAGCGAGCCGAGAACATTATCCCTGGGGTCCACAGAGACCAGCAATATGTGTTAGCGCAATGAAGAGCGCAGAAGTCCACAGAATAGCAGCGTGTAGCACAAAGGTCTAAGCTATCCTAACCTTGCACATCGCAACCTAAACTAATCAAACACAACCTGACTCAGCCTAACGTGCCGAGACCGTTATTGCTGCTCTTACAAGAGCCAAGTAGAACATATTAGAGTGGAGTAGAGCGCGGACATCAAGAGAATCGCAGTGCTTAGCAGAATAGTCGAAGCTACCATATGCTATCATATCCATACGTAACATAGTAGAATGCAGCTTTCCTCAACCTAACGTGCCGAGAAAACTACTGCTTGGCCACTCAGATCCATGCAGAATTTACTGGAGCGCAGTAGAGCGCAGTAATCCGCCGCACTGCAGTGTGCTGCACAAAAGTGCAAGATACCCTAACCAAACCTGTCCTAACCTGACCTAACCGGAAGTAACTTCACACAACCTGACGTGCCGCGGCCATGATTGCTGGCATCCGCAGAACCAAGCAGAACATGTTAGTGGAGTATAGGACACAGGAATCTAGAGAATCGCAGTGTATATCAGAATGTTCTATGCTACCCGTGCCTAACCCAAGCCAACAGGACATAAGCACACATAGCCTAACTCAACATAAACTGCCGCGGCAAATATTGCTGGGTTACCCATGGCCAAGCATAGTATCGGGGAGCACAGTAGAGCGTAGGAATCCATCGTATATCAGTGTATACTGTGAAAGTCAAATCAATCTAACCCAAACCAAAATAAACGTAACGCAACCAAACGTATCCGAAATAAACCTAACGCGCCGAGACCACTGTTACTGGTCTCCACATCGACGTGCAGATTATTGTAGAGCAATGTAGGGCGCAGAAATTCACCGAATAGCCGTGTATAGCATAAAAGTCATGGCTACCCTATTCTAACATAACTGAACGTAGCATAACCAAACATAACTTAACACAACCTAACGTGCCGAGACCGCCATTGCTCGCCTTACAAGAGACAAGCAGAACATGCAAGATCACAGTGGACCGCAGAAGTCCACTGAATAGAAATGCATATCACAAAAGTAAAATGTACCCTGTCCAAACATAGCCTAACCTTACCTAGCCGACGGTAACCTAACACTACCTAACGGGCCGCGATCTCGGTTGCTGGCAACCCCAGAGCCAAGCAGAACATGCTAGTGGATAGTAGAACACAGAATTCCACAGAATCGCAGTGTTATCAGAAAAGTCTGAGCTACGTGTGCCTATCCCAAACAAGCAGTACCTAACCAAACATTGCCTGATTTAACATAGCGTGCCGCGAACAACATTGCTGGACACCTAGGGCCATGCACAGCAAAGTATAGCACAGAGGAGTGCAGAAGTCCACCGAATAACAGCGTATAGCATAAAAGTCAAAGCTACACTGTAATAACATTACCAAACGTAACAGCCAGGCATAACCGAACTCAGCCTGAACTGCCAACAGGGCTACTGCTATCCACCCCAAAGCCAAGCAGAATATTCTAGAGCATAGCAGAGCGCAGGAGTCCACCGAACATCAGTGTATGGCGCAAACGTTAAAGGCATCCTAGCCGAACTTATCCTACCATAACCAAACCAATCGTAACATAGCCCAAACGAACGTGACGCAACCACCACTGCTGGCCTCCGCGCAGACAAGCAGAGTCTAGTAGAGTAACGCAGAGCGCAGGTATCGACCGAACAGCAGTGTATAGCACAAAAAGCACAGCTACCCTATCCAAACTTAACCAAACCTAGCCAAGCCAAGCCTAACCTAACTCGACCTAACGAGCCGAAACCACGGTTGCTGGTATCCCCAGGTCCAAGCAGAACATATTAGAGCACAGTGGAGCGCAGAGATCAGCGGTATGCGGTGTATTCCGCGAAAGTCACTGCAATAATATCGTAACCAGACCAAACGTAACGTAAACAAACGTAACCTAACGCAGCCTAATGTTCGGAGATTACTACAGCTACCCTCGCGAGAGCCAAGTAGGACATACTACTTCACAGTACATCTCAATAGTCCACCGAACAGCAGCGTATACCACGTAAGGCAAAGCAATATAAACACAACCCAAACTACTATGACCCAACTGAGCTGCGCCTATCTAAACCTAGCGTGCCGAGACCACTACTGCTGGTCCCCCGAGTGTCTAGCGGAGTATAGAAGAGCAATGTAGGGTGCATAAATCCGCCAGATAGCAGTGTTAGCACAAGAGCCTATGCTGCCCTATCTGAACCAAACCGAGCGCAACATAACTCAGACAAACGTGCCGAGACCAGTACAGCTGGCCGCCCATTTGTCAAGCAGAATATACTAGAGCAAGGTAGAGAGCAGAAATCCATCGAAGAGCAGTGTATAGCACAAAGGTGGAAGGTACCTTGTTACAACGTGTCTTAACCTAACCTAGCCTATCATAGGTTAATTCAGCATAAGGCGCCGAGACTACCATTGCTGGCCTCCCCAGAGCCAAACAAAGCACATTTGTGGAAAGCAGAACGCAGAAGTTTGTGGAATAGCAGTTTATATCAGAATGGTCGGACCTACAAAAGCCTAACCCAAACGAACAGAACATAACAGAATGTAAACTTACTAACCTAACGTGCAGAGATCGCTGTAGCTGCCCTACCCAGTGCAAAGAAGGGCATACTAGAGAAGAGTATAGCGCAGAATCCCACGGAATGGCCGTGTAGAGCGCAATGGATGAAGCTTTAATAACCAAACTGAGGCTAACCCAATATAACCGAACGTAACGTGACACAACGTAAAGTGCCGTGACAACTACTGTTGGCCTCCACAGAGCCTAGCTGAACATGTTAGAGCACTGTAGGGCGCAGAAATGCACCTAATAGCACACTATGGCACTGAAATCAAACATATCCTCTCCTAACCTATCCAACGTTACCACAAACGAACATAACCTAACCCAACCTAACTTGTCGCGAGCAGTTTTGCTGGCCTTCCCAGAGCCAAGCAGAACATGCCAGTGTAGAATGGACGCAGAAATCCATATATTCGCCGTGTATATCTGGAAAGTCAAATCCACCCATACCTAACTCAAACCAACAGGGCATAACCACACATAGCATAACTCAACCCATCATGCCGGTACCGCTATTGCTGCCCTCGCCAGAGACAAGCAAGGCATACTAGAGCGCGCTAGAGCGTAGAAATACGTCGAATAGCATTGTATAACACAAAAGTCAAAGCCATCCTTACAAAACGTAGCCAGAGCTAACAAAGCGCAGCCGAACTTAACATAACCGCACGTAGCATAGCTCAACCTATCCTGCCACGACCGCTGTTGCTGTTGCTGCAATGGCTGTCTCGTCACGTTTTGATGGGTCATGCTACGTTTGTTTAGGTTGAGTTGGGCTATGTTTGGTTAGTGTAGCTTTAACCCTTTTGCTGTACACTGCTATTCGGTGGAATTGTGAGATATACTGTGCTCTTGCATGTCCTGCTGTGCTGTGTGGAGGGCAGCAACAGATGTCACGGCGTGTTAGTTTAAGTGATGCAATGTTTGGTTATGTTCTGTTTGTTTGGATTAGGCGCGTGTATCTCTGACTTTTCCGACATACACTGCGGTTCTATGGACTTCTCCGTTCTACTGACCACATATGGGTTCTACTTTGCTCTGGGGTGGCCAGCAGTTGTCATCGCGGCGTGTTAGGTTGAGCTGTGTCACTATCGGATATGTTAGGTCAGGGCAGCTTTGACTTTAGTGCTCTAGTCTGTTATTAGGTGGATTTCTGCGTCCTACGGTGCTCTAACATTTTCACCTTTGCTCTGGGAAGGCCACTAATAGCGGCCTCGGCTCGTTATGTTGAGACGGGTTACGATCGGATAGGCTGGGTTAGGCTATGTTTGGATAGGATAGTATTATCTTTTGTGCTGCACACTTCTATTCGGTGGATTTCTGCCCTCCAATGTGCTTTAATATGTGTTCCTTAGCTCTGCAGTGGCCGGCAATAGCGGTATCGGTACGTTAGGCTGAGTTATACTATGTTCGACTATCTTGTGTTTGTTTGCGTTAGATTTGGGCAGCTATAACTTTTCTGATATACACAGCTGTTCCATGGATTTCTGCGTTCGACTCACCGCTAATGTGTTCTGCTTTGCTCTGAGGAGGCCGGCGATAGTGGTCCTGGGACGTTAGGTTGAGCTACGTTACGTTTCGTCATGTTACTGTTGGTTAGATTAGGAGAGGTTAGCATTGATTTTAATGCTACAGTCTGCTATGATGAGCATTTCTGCGCTCTACATGCTATGTTGTGTCAATTTACTTCCGGTTAGCCTGGGTTTTGCTAAGCTTGGTTAAGGTAGCTTTACCTTTTGTGCTGTGCGCTGCTACTAGGAAGATTTCCGCGCCCTGCTGCGCTCTAGTAAGTCCTGTTTGGCTCTGGGGATGCCAGAAATGGTAGTCGCGGCACGTTAGGTTAGATTATGTTAGGTTAGGTCTGGGTAGTTTAGGTTAGGTTAGGTTAGGTTAGGTTACATTTGTTTGGGTTGGTATAGGATATCTTCGACTTTTGTGCCGTTCACTGAAATGCGGTGGATTTCTGAGCTCTACTGTGCTCTAGTATATTCCGCATGGCTCTGGGGCGGCTAGTAACATTGGTCTCAGCAAGTTGGATAGTGATACGCTACGTTCGGTTTGGTTATTTTAGCCTGGGCTAAGTTTGGATAGATATGACTTTCTTGGTACACATGGATGTGCGGCGCATTTCTACGCTCTAGTGTAGTCTACCATAATTTGCTCGACATTGAGGATGCCAGTAATCGTTGCCGTGGCACTTTATTTTCAGCTAGGTTGCGGTAGGTTTTGTTACGTTTGTGTATTTCGGGATAGGTTATCTTCGACTATTGTGCTATGTACTGCGATTCTATGGATTTCCGCGCTCTACTCTCCTCTAATACGTTCTTCTTAGCTCTGGGGAGGGCAGCAATTGTGGTCTCGGCACGTCAGGATGAGCTAGATTACGTTTGGTTACGTTAATTTTGGTGAGGGTTGTAGTGGTTTGCTTTGAATCTTGTGCTATACACGGCTATTCGGTGCATTTCTGTGCTATACATTGCTCTACTATACTATGTTCCACTCTGGGGTGGCAAGCAATATCGGCCCTAGCACGATAGGTTGGGATATGTTACGTTCGATTGGGCTAGGTTAGGCTTCGTTTAGTAAGAATGGCACTGTTTTTTGTGTTATACACCACTATTCAGGGATCTATGCGCACTACCCTCCTCTAATATGCTCTGCTTGTCTCTGGGGATGCCAGCAATAGAGGTCTCGCCTCGTTAGGCTTAGTTACTCAAAGTCATGTTAGGCTATGTTAGGTCATGTTAGGTTAGAATATCTTTGTCTTTTGCGCTATATACAGCTGCTCGGTGGATTTCTACGCCCTACGTTGCGCAACTATACCCTGATCGGTTCTGAGGTGGCCGGTAGTAATGGACCCGGCACGTTAGGTTCAGTCAGTCTACATTTGGTTAGGTTAGGTTAGGAGGTGTTAGGTTATGGTTTCTTTTCCTTTTGTCCTATACGCTGCCATTTGGTGCCTTTATCCGTCCTTCTGTGCACCAGTATATCCTGCTTGTGTCTGGCAAGGCCAGCAACAGTGATCCCGGTACGTTAATTTAAGTTACGTTACGTTCGTTTATATTACGTTTGGATAGGTTAGGATATGATAAAGTTGACTTTTACGCTGTACACTGTTATGTGGTGCATTTCTGCTCTTTACATTGCTCCCCTATACCCTGCTCGACTCTCGAGTTGAAAGTAATAGTGCTCGTGGCACGTTGGGTTGGGTTATATTACGTTTGGTTATGTTAGGTTAGGGTGTGTTTGGTTATGGTAGCCTTGGCTTTCGTGCTATACGCAGTTATTCGGTGGATTCCTGTCATCTGCGCTGCTCTACTATACGCTGTGTGACTCTCGAGGTCCAGCAGCAGTGGTCGCCGCACACTAGGTCGTATTAGGTTACGTTTGGTTAGGTTACGATAGTCTAAGTGTTGTCATGATCTCTATGACTTTCGTGCTATACACTGTTATTCGGTGGATTCTTGCCCTCCAGTGTGCTCTACTCTAATCTGCAAGACCCAGTGGTGGCCAGCAAAGGTGGTCGCTGCACGATACGTTGTGCTTTGCCATGTTAGGTTATGTTGTGTTAGTTTGGATTTAGTTTGTTTGTCTTAGGCTTTTCCCATGTACGCTGCGATTCTATGGACTTTTGCACCCAGCTCTCATCTAATATGATCTGCTTTGCTCTGGGGCGGCCAGCAACAGTGGTGGCGGCACGTTTTGTTAAGTTTGGTTACGTTTGGCTGTGTTACGATTGGTAAGGTTAGCACAGGGTACCTTTGGCGTTTGTGCTTCATACTGCTTTTCGGTGGACATCTACGATCTACTGTGCTCTAATATGCACTGCTTTGCCCTAGAGAGGCCAGAAATAGCGGCCACGGCATGTCAGTTTGAGTAAGGTTACGTTTGGTTAGTTTATGTTAGCATTGGTAAAGTTTGGATAGCTTCGATTTTTCCGCTATACACTGCGATTCTATGGATTCCTGCACCCTACTCTCCTCTAATATGTTATGGATGGCCCTTGGGTGGACAGCAACAGTGTTCGCGGCACTCTAGGTCGAGTTAGATTACGTTTGTTTAGGTTAGATTAGTTAGGTTAGGGCGGGATAGCTATGACTTTCGTGCTATACACTGCCATACGGTGGACTTGTGCGCTCCACTGCGCCCTAATATATTCTGCTTCCCACTGGGATGGCCAGCAATAATTTTCATGGCACGTTCGTTTGACATATGTCCCGTTCGCTTTGGTTGGTTAGGATAAGCTTGGAAAAGGTGAGTTTGGCTTTTTGTGCTATACACTACTAATCTGTGCATACCTGCACTCTACTGAGCTTTAGTATACTCTGCCTGGCAATGCGGAGGCCAGCTGCAGTGGTCTCGGCACCTTAGTCTGAGTTACGCTGCGTATGGATGCGTTAAGTTTGGTTAGGTTATGAGAGTATAGCTTCGACTTTCGTGCTTTACACTGCTATGCGGCGGACTTCTGCGCTCTAAATTGCTCCATTATACCCTACTCGCCCCTGGGGATGCTAGCATTGGCGGTCGTGGCTCAGTATGTGGAGTTAGGTTACGGTCCGTTAGGTTAGGTTACGTTAGGTTTAGTTGGGATGGCTCTGACTTTTGTGCTATACATTGCCATTCGGTGGATTTCTGCGCTCTACTTTGCTCTTTTACCTTCTGCTTGACTCTGCTAATGCAAGCAATGGAGGTCTCTGCTAGTTAGATTTTGTTATTCTACGTTCGGTTAGGATAGGTTGGGTCAGGTCAGGTTTGGATATCATTGCCCTTTGTGCTGTACACTGCTCTTCAGTGGCCTTCTGCGATCTGCTTTGCTCTAGTATATGCCGATCTGCTCTGGGGAGTCCAGCAGTAGTTGTCTCGACACGTCAGTCTAAGTTAGGTTGCGTTCGGCTATATTACGTTTGAATATGTTAGGATAGGATAGCATTGACTTTTATGCTTTACACTGCGCTTCGGCGGCTTCTACGCTCGACTGTGCTCCAGTATGTTCTGCATGGCTCTTCGGAGAGTAGTAATCGTGGTCTCGGCACGATAGGTTGGGATAGAATACGTTCTGTTATGTTATGTTAGCACAGCTTGGGTTCAGTCAGCTTCGATTTTTCTGCTGTACACTAAGATTCTATGGATTTCTGCGCACCACTCCTCTCTATTATGCGCTGCTTGGCCCTGTGGAGGGCAGCAATACTCTTCGCGGCACGATAGGTTCAGTTAGATTACGTTTTGTTATGTTAGGTTTCGTTAGGTTAGGTCAGGATGTCTTGGTCTTATGCGCTCAACATTGATATTATATGGACCTGTGTGCTCTACTGTGCTATAGTATATCGTGCTTGTCTCTGGGAAAGTCAGCCGCAGCGTTCTCGACACGTTGGGCTGAGTCATGTTGCGTTGGTTGAGTTATGTTTGTTATGGTTGGGATAGGGTAGCTTTGACTTTTGTGCTCTACACTGCTATGCAGTGGATTTCTGCGCTCTACGTTACTCTAGTATGTTCAGCTTGCCTCCGGGGAGGCCAACAAAGGAGTTCTCGGCGCGTTACGTTTTGTTATTCTGCGTTCGGCTAGGTTAGGTCATGTCTGGTTTGATAGGATGCCTTTGAGTTTTTCGCTGTACACTGCTATTCGTTGAACTCCTGCCCTATACACTGATCTAAAATTCTCTGCCCGAATTTCGGGATGCTAGTAGTAGTGGTCGTGTCACGTTAGGTTACGTTAGGTTACGTTTGTTTATAATAGGTTAGACTAAGTTTGGCTAGCATAGTTCCGACTTTCATGCTATACACGTTATTCGGTAGATTCCTACACTCTACTGTGCTCTGCTCTAATCTGCGTTCCCTGTTGGAGCCAGCAATAGTTGTCGCGGCACGTTATGTTGGGTTTGGCAATATCGGGTTAGAATACGTTTGTTGGGGCTAGGTTTGGGTATCTTTGACTTTCCTGCTGTGCAATGCTGTTCTACGGATTTCTGCGCTCTACTCCGCTCTAATAGGTTCTGCATGGCCCTGGGGAGGACAACAATATTGGTAGCGGCACTATCGGTTTGTTTAGGTTACGTTTGGTTAGGCTAGGTTACGTTGGGTTAGGACGGGACAGCTGCGACTTTTGCGCTACACACAGCAATTATATAGACTACTGTGCTCCACTGCGTTTTATCATACTCTGCTTGCACCTGGGGAAGCCAGAAATAGTGGTCGTGGCACGATAGGTTGTGTTATTCTACGTTTGGTAATGATAGGATTGGTTATGGTAGGATGGGTTTGCTTCTAGTGTTGTGCTTTACACTGCCATTCGGAGGAATTCTACGCTATACATTGATCTCCTGAACTCTGCTCGACCCTGGGAAGGCCAGCGATAGTGGTTTTGGGACGTTAGTTTGAGAGAGGCTAGGTTTGGTTGGGCTATATTAGTTTGGGTTTGGCTTGGATAGCTCTGGGGAGGCCAGCAATGGTGGCCTCGGCACGCAATGTTGAGTTAGGTTACGCATGTCTTGGCTAGGTTCGGACAGGTTTGGTTTGTGTTGCTATGACTCCTTTGTAACACACTGCTGCTCGGTCGATATCTGTGCACTGCATTGCTCTACCAGCAACTGCTTCCCTCCGGGGAGGCCAGCAATAGCGGTCGTTGCAGGTTCTTGCAGGATACGCTACGCTTGGTCAGGCTCGGCTAAGCTAGGTTTGGTTAATGTGGCTTTGACCATTGCGCTATACACTGCTATTCGGTGGATATCTGCGTTCTGCTCCTCTCTAGTATATTCTGCTTGACTATGGGGATGCCAGCAGTATTGTTCTCGGCACGTTAGTCTAAGTTATGTTACGTTCGTTTGTGCTACGTTTGGTTAGGTTGGTACAGGGTTGCTTAACTTGTTGTGCTATATACTGCTTTTCGGCAACCTTCTGCGCTCTACATTGGT
Source organism: Eufriesea mexicana (assembly GCF_001483705.2). NCBI lineage: Eukaryota > Metazoa > Arthropoda > Insecta > Hymenoptera > Apidae > Eufriesea > Eufriesea mexicana. The sequence goes on from NW_016909628.1 coordinate 29,113, forward strand.
CTACTACGCTCTGCTCGGCTCTCGGGAGGCCAGCAATAGCGGTCGAGGCACGATAGGTTTTGTTATATTACGTTTGGTCATGTTAGGTTACGCTCTGTTGGGTTAGGGTAGCTTTGACTTTTGTGCTAGACGCTGCTACTCTATGGACTTCTGCGCTCCTCTGTGCGCTATCGCACTCTGCTTGACCCCGTGGACGGCAGGAACAGCGTTCTCGGCACGCTCGGTTGAGTTGTGTTGCGTTCAGTTTGGTTAGGTTTTGGCTAGGCTTGGTCAGGAGCGCATTGACTATTGCGCTATACACTGATGTTCGGATGATTTCAGCGCTCTACATTGCTATTCTATATTCTGGTTAGCTCTCGTGAGGCCAGCAACAGCGGCCGTCGCACGTCAGTTTGGGTCACGCTACGTCTGCCTATGATACGATTGGACGGGTTAGGACTGGGTAGCATTGACTTTTGCGCTATACACTGCTACCCTGTGTATTTCTGCGTCCTGCTGTGATCAAATATGCTCCGCTTTGCTCCGGGAATTCCAGAAGTAGAGGCCGCAGCACGTTAGGTTTCTTTAGGATACGTTCGCATATGTTACGTTTATTTGGTTTAGGTTGGGATAACTTTGACCTTCATGATACATATTGCCGTCCTTTGGACCATTGTGCTCTACTCCCCTCTATTATGCCATGCTAGGCGATGTGGGGCCAGCAGCAGTGGGCGAGGCACGTTAGGATGGGATTGGTTACGATTGTATTGGTTAGATTAGATCAAGTTTGGTTAGGTCGTCTCCTACTTTTCTGCCTTAAACCCCAATGCGGCGGATTTCTGTGGTGTACTGTGCTCTAAAATTATCTGCTTTGCCTTGCGGAGGTCAGCAATGGTGGTGTGGGCACGTTAGGTTCAGTCAGGTTACGTTTGGTTAGGTTAGGTCAGGTCAGGTTGTGTCAGGTTATCTTTGTGCCTTGTGCTATACACTGCAATTTGGTAGCTTTCTGCGCTCCACTGTGCTGTACCACATTCTGCTTGTTTCTTGGGAACCCAGCAATAGTGGTCACGGTACGATGGGCTTAGTTATTCTACGTTCTGCTTGGTTAGGTTAGGTCAGCTTAGGTTAGGCTCTCACGGACTCCTTTTGCTATACATTGCTATTTGGTGGCTTTTTGCGCTCTACTGCGCTCTACTAAACTCTGCTCCACTCTGCGGGGCCAGCAGTAGCGGTCGTAACACGATAGGTTGGGTTAGGTTACATTTGCTTATATTAGGGTAGGTTACGTTTGGCTGTGATGGCTTTGGCTTTTGCATTCTACACTTCTTTCCTGTGGATTTCTGCGCTCTACATTGCTCTACCATGATCTGCACAGATCTCGGGAGGCCAGCAATAGCGGGCGCCCCGCGTTGGGTTGGGTTATATTACGTTTGGGTAGGTTAGGATACATTGTCTTTGGTCAGGACGGCTTTTACTTTTGTGCTACACGCTGCTATTCTATGGACATCTGCGCCCTTCTCTGCGCTATCGCAATCCACTCGTTGGTGTGCGCGCCAGGAATTGTGCTCGCGGCACGTTAGGCTGAGATATGTTACGTTTGGCTAGGATAGGTTTGGTTTGGCTTGTTTGGGATAAATTTGACTTTTGCGCTTAACCCTGCTATTCGGAGGACATCAGCTCTCTCCGTTGCTCCGCTATACTCTGCATAGCTCTCGTGTGGTCAGCGGTAGCTGTCGCGGAACGTCAGTATGTGTTATAATACGTTTTGAGTTGTTAGGATAGGGTAGCTATGACTTTCGCGCTGAACACTGATTTCGGTGGATTTCTTCGCTCTACATTGCTCTACTATACCCTGCTCGACTCTGAGGAGGCCAGAAAATGTGGTCGTTGCACGGCAGAATGAGTTAAGTTACGTTTTGTTGGGTTGGCTTATGATAGGATAGGAGACGGTAGCGTCGACTTTTGTGGCATACGCTGCTACTTGGGGAATCTCTGCGCACTACTGTGCTCTAATTCTCTCTGCTTGGCTCTGGGTAGGCCAGCGAGAGTGGTCTCAGTTCGTTAGGTATAATTAGTCTACGTATGGTTAAGTCAGGTTATGTCAGATAGGGTAAGGTTCCCTTCGACGTTTGCGCTATAAGCTGCTATTCGGTGGCGTTCTGCGATCCACTCAACTATAGCGTATTCTGCTAGGCTCTAGGAATTCCAGTAATTGTGGTCTCGACACGTCTGGTTAAGTTAGGTTACGTTTGGCTTTATTAGGTTTGTATATGTTAGGATAAGGTAGCTTCGACGTTTGAGCTGTACACTGCTAATCGCTGGATTTCTACGCTCTACATTGCTCTTCTACACCCTGCACTACTCTGAGGGGGCCGGTAACAGTTGTCTCGGCACATTACGTTGAGATATGGTATGTTCGATTAAGTTACGTTAGCTTTGGTTAGGATTGGATAGTTTCGACTTTTCTGCTATACACTGCGATTACATTGGTTTTTGCACTCTACTCTCCTCTAATATGCTCTGCTTGAGTCTGAGGAGGTCAGCAATAGTGGTCTTGGTACGTACTGGTACGATGGGTTGAGTTAGGCTAAGTTGGGTTAGGCACTGCTTGTCCGGGTTATGTACGCATAGCCACGACTTTCGTGGTATTCAATGCTATTCGGTGGATTTCTGCGCTCTACTCTGCCCTGGCATGCTCTGCTTGGCACTAGGGAGGCCAGCAACAGTGGACTAGGCACGTTAGGTTGGACTATGCTGCGCTTGTTTGTGCTACGTTTGGTTAGGTTAGGATAGGATAACTTTGACTATTGAGCTATATACTGATCTTCGGTGGACACCAGCGCCCTACATTGCTCTACTATACTCTGCTCGACCCTGCGGTGCACAGCAGTCGCGGTCGTGACGCAATAACTTGAAATATGTTACGTTTGGTAAGGCTTGGTTATGGTGGCTTTGACTTTTGCGTTGTACACTCCAGCTAGTTGTACTTCAGCGCTCTTCTGTGCTCCAATATATTCTGCTTGGCACTGTGGAGGCTAGAAATTGTGGTCTCGGCACGGTAGGTTTAGTTAGTTCACGTTTGGGTATGTTAGGTTCGGACTGGTTAGGGAAGAGTATATTCGATTTTTGTGCTTTACGCTGCTATCCGGCAGCACTCCGCGCTCTGCTGTGCCCTATCATATTCTGCTTATCTCTGGGGAGGCCAGCAATAGCGGTCTCGGCACGATAGGTTTTGTTAGGTTGCGTTTGATTACAATAAGTTTGGATAGTGTAGGATAGGATATCAATGACTTTCGTGCTATACACTGCTATTCGGCGGATTTGTGCGCTCTTCGCTGTTCTACTATACTCTGCTCGACTCTGTGTAGCCAGCAACAGTTGTCTTGGACCGATACGTTGGGTTTAGTTGCGATTGGTTACGTTATGTTTGTTTGGATAAGGTTTGGATGGATTCAACTTTCGTGTTATACGCTGCTTTTTGGTGGACTCCTAAGCTCTCCTGTGCTCCAGTATGTCCTGCTTGGCTCTGGGGAAGTCAGTAATAGTTGTCTCGGCACGACAGGTTGAGAGAGGATACTTTTGGTCAGGCTACGCTGGCTCTGGCTAGGTTTCGATAGCTTCGACTTTTCTGCTATACACTGCGACTCTATCTACTTC